>NW_017732004.1:117570-118648 GCF_001890085.2 Hipposideros armiger | reverse complement strand
ATATGAAAAGTGAAAAGTGATTAAAGTTTTAATAAAGTGGCATTGCAGATGCTGCCCAGATCCCTCTGACTGGATCAATCATCTCCCACTTCATTGTCCTGCAGCTACCACAGGTGTTAGGGATGAGGGCTGGCATTTGCACCTTTCATCATAAGATAGCCCTTGACTAACAGGAGCAGCCCAACATCAACAGGCCTGGGGGTCATGAAACCCTCTCCCCTAGTGACTAGCAAATGAGTAGAAAATGGACTTTTGGTAGGATAACCTCTGTCATACCATTAACATTCCAGATGATACCTATGATATCTGATTGTGGCTAGACTTTTCCCAAAATTAGATTTTTGCCTAATTTTCTTCTCTGTATTATCCTGCTCCCTTGCTTCTTTTCAGATTTCTCCTGAGTGTAATCTGTCTTTAAATAACTTGCACAAGTATTAATGTTTTAGCCTCCAGTATAATGAAATTTGATTTAAGATAGGTGGAGGGGAAAGGCGTAACTGAGAAGGTGAAGTTATAAGATTTTTCAATGATACAGAAGGAAAGATACAAGAGGGGAGATGGGAAGATAGTGGTGATGGTACAGTAAGGGAGGTAAAAATTGAAAGAGTTCTAGATTTTGAATTTTGAGCCAATAGCATTTACTAATGATGTGATGTGAGAAAACAAAAGATTAAGAAAATTGATCCCTAAAGTTTTTACCTTCAACAGCTGGAAGAATTGAATTGCCACAAATTGATATAGGAAACAATGAAAAAGAGAAAAGGCTTTTGAGGAGATAGCAGTTTTGAATTGTTATGGCTGTGTAAAAAATTACCACAAAATTAGTGGTTTAAAACAAAAACAGACAAACAAAAAATGCTCACAAAATTGCAATCGAGAGTGGATACAACAGAGATGACTCTTTCTCTGTTGGACCTGGTGTCAGCTGGAGGGTTTACAGGCAGGAGCTGGAATCATTTGGAGGTTCATTCAAACCTGGTAGTTGTTGCTTTTGGATAAGCCATTAAGCTGGGATTGCCAGCCTGTACACCTAAAAGTGGTGCCTCCATGTGGCTTGTGCTTCCTCTCAACATGGTGG
>NW_017732004.1:115751-116752 GCF_001890085.2 Hipposideros armiger | reverse complement strand
CTTCTGACTCATCTTCCCTAGATATTGATTCCAGGTACTAATTTCTTATAAAATTTCTTTAGCACCTGACACCTGTAAACCAATTCTGAAAGCAATCGTTGCACATTCTTTGTTTGCAAGCACAAGACTTCCTTTACTAACTTAAAGAAATACGGAACATATTGAAACTCACAATATCTATCAGGAAGAAGAGAAAGTTAGTACAGAAGGAACAGAAACTGCAGAGTTCCAGGATTCCTGTTTAGAGACAAATTTTCAAGTCTCATTCTTTTGTTGCCATGATAATGAACAAATATGCATTTTTTCCAATTTCTTGTCCTTTTATTACTGTGCCATTTGTTCCGATTCATCGAGAGAATAGTACTTTGATTATCAGACCCATCAGATAGTATGCAGAGAGGCAGGTAATAATAGCACATAAGAAAATCAAGCACTAACACCAAGAAAAGACTAAGAAATAAATAATCAAGAAATAAATCATTCAAAAATAATCTTAAAACTATCCAAACCAGTAGCTCTTTTTGTCTCCTGACAAAAGTACCTACTTGCCAGAACTGAACTCTTTATTACAATGAAACAGCTAAACGTTAGATAGATTCAAACTCCTATCCTCCTTTTGGACACATCTTGATTAATTTGACATCATATATGTAAACTTTGACATATAAACACCGTATTTTTTTTCTTACATTATTTAATTCCTTTATTTTGAATGTTTAAACTTAATATTTATATCCAGTCACATACATAAAAATATGTGTGTGTGTCTGTATATATATATATATATATATATATATATACAGACAGACACACACATACGTTTTTTTTTTCTCCTTTAGCAAGTAGAGAATATTTGATCTGGCGATGCTTTCTTTTCAGTCTCTTTTCTAGGGCAGAAGTTGGGTTTTTAAACATAAATTTTCTAAAAAGCAATTCCTGTTTTCTATTTTATGTATAGCCAATGAACAAAAAATAGGCCTCAATTTGAACGGTCCCAACAA
>NW_017732004.1:96523-113491 GCF_001890085.2 Hipposideros armiger | reverse complement strand
AACCTCACTCATATGTGGGATACAAAACTGAAAGCAACAAAGGAACAAGACAAACAAATAAAGAAGCAAAAACTCACAGACACAGACAACAGTTTAGTGGTTACCAGAGGGTAAGCAGGGAGGGGGTGGTAGAAGAGGGTAAAGGGGATCAAATATATGGTGATGGAAGGAGAACTGACTCTGGGTAGTGAGCACACAATGTGAAATATAGATGATGTATTACAGAATTGTGCACTTGAAACCTATATAATTTTACTAGCCATTGTCACCCCAATAAGTTCAATTTAAAAAAAAGAAAAAGAATGAATACACTAATTTTTATGGTGTGAAATGAATTAGAACGTCTGGATTTGGGTAACAGTGATGGTCTCTTTTTCAAATATGAGTTCTTTCTCATTTTCTTGAGCAATGTTCTAATATATTTTTAATTCAATTAGCTTTTCCTGCATTAAGGAGGTTTTGGTTTTGTTTTGTTTTAAACTAAAACATATGTTTATAGTTATAATGACCTACTTTCCCAAGACCTTTGGCATATATATATATATATATATATATATATAGTCAAGCTCCAGAGGAATTAAGTGATGATAATGTTGCATCACAGATACATCAATCCCTCATGAGTTTAAAAATGAGGATGCAGACAAGCTTCTATCATATTTGGTATGTGCATTTCCATTTCTAGATGCACAGGAAATATTTACTTCTGAATCTTCACAGGAAAAATAATTTTAATGAATGTCCAATAACATAATGTACTATTTATTTCATTGCATTCCTTTATATTGATTGGTTTGATTGTCAGAAGATAGAAAATACATGTAAAATCTCTGTATTGAAACGTACAGGGAATACCACACACACTGGATCAAACAGATAGGAATATGCCCCCAAAAGATAGCCATGCGTTCATTCCCTCACATGTTGAGGTCTTGTGCTAGAATGAATCATTTAGATTTCATACTTTTACAAAGCTCATGATTTAATAAGTGAGACAGATGCAGGACAGGAAATGATATGATGGTGTAATAGCTGCAACGATGGTGATTTTAACAGACAGATGAGAGCACAGATGAGGAGCTCGTAGGTGAGAACCTGGTAGGAAGTGGGAAGGGGTCAAGAAAAGGTCTGTGGAAAAAGGAAACAAATACATTACCAAAAAAAAAAAAAGTTCAAGTGGGTTGGCATTTCCCATAACAACAGTACTGGGAAAAAAGACATTGCAAGGCAAGGGACATCATAAATAAAAGCAATGAAGTGAGAGCATGCATTAGTACACATGGAGAAATGAAAGCAGTACAGTGCTGAGGCATATAAAGTATGAATTCAGGGGTGAGTAGAGACTGAGAAATAGGCTGGGATCACATCAGAGAAAGCTTTATGTTCTATTAAAAAGATTGAATTCTACTGCATCAGTAATTTGGTGCCACTGAAGAGTGTGAGGCAAGATAATGTACATGTAGAAGTTGAGTTTTAGGCAGACTGCTCGGGCAACACAGCGGAAGATTGACTTGAACATGACCAAAGAAAAGCCTGACATTGCAGATTTTAAAGGAGCAGAGAATTAAAAGAAATACACTGATCTTCGGGTGTCAAATGGAGGGCAGTCCACATTAGCACTCAGGTGAGGCTGGGGAGGAGTCACCTGGCAGGAAATACTCAGGAACGTAAAGCCATCTCGGTGCATCCTCGTCTGTGGCTGCATTTTTCATTTTTAAGTAAAATAGTAGAGAATTCACATATAAGAGAATATATGTTACAAGATAATTTTGTGTTGTTTTAAAGGTCAAACTAAGGTTGTTTGTCTAAAGATTGGATGGAAAATAGAAGACGAATCTGGGGGTGAAATATGATAGAGCTGTGGAGTCAGGGAAATAAAGGTTGAGCATGATCAGGCCATATACACAGGTTGCATTAATTTTCAACTACTGCTGAAACAAATTACCACAAATTAAGTGGTTTTAAAGCAACACAAATTTATTATCCTGCAGTTCTGTGAACTAGACCTCCCATACAGGTCTCACTGGGCCAACATCAGTGTTAGTAAATCTGTACTCCTTGCTGGATGCTTTTTGGGGAAATCTGTTTTGTTGACCTTTCCAGCTTCTAGGACTGTATATATTCCTTGGCTCATGGCACCCTTCATCCAAATTCAAAACCAGTAACATTGCATCACGCTAACCGTTCTCTTGTAGTTACATTTTCTCTGACTCTCTTCTCTGCCTCCCTCTTCCATGTTAAGCACCCTTGTAATTCCATTTAATTTAACCAGTTAATCCAGAATAATCTGCCTGTCTCCAAATTCTTAACGTAATCCCACTGGCAGAGTTCTTTTTGCCAGATTAATTAACAGTCACTGGTTCCAGGCATTGGAACAAGGATATCGTTTGGGATTGCATTATTCTTATTCTTTTTATCACACCCTTACAGGTTCCTGTGTGTGTATGTCTGTACACACAGACGCACAAACATACATGCACACATGTGACTGACATTATTTGCGGAATTTATGTTCTAAAAAAGTCACGGATAATGATGAGCTAGAGAATACAAGGCCATTTTTCTTAGGAGTCATACAGATTTAGGTGCTTGTGAGCCACTGGTCGCACATTTAGGTTGGCTGGTCAATAAATAACCTTGTTGTATGGGTATGATTAAGGACACCTTATTAATACATATTGTTGATTTATTAACATTGAACTCACAGCCAACGGCACTATAACTCACGCCTGAATGAAGCTTATCTAACACATGTATTTTCTTTCCATAGCATCATAGTCTTCTTGCTCTTGGGAACAAGAGAGCCCTGCATGTTTATGCTTAGGTATCATTTTAAACAGTGAAGTCACAAAAAGCAGAAAATGTGAAAAATGTGGCAGGGAAAACACCACACACACACACATATTTACAATATGAGAGCTGAAACAAAAAAGGCAGAGAGTCATGCCTTGTTAGTCCTTAGCAGAGAAAGGGGGCATCAAGCAATTCAAAGTTTTCACCACTCTGTGCATATTCATGAGCACAAATACCACAGAATCACAAGCATCAAGTTTGAGATTGAAAATACATTTGGTGAATAGGCAAATGCACAAATGTAGAATGCATGAATAACAATGATGAGGATTGACTATAAATATATTAAGTATATGCACTCAAATATATATGAAATTCTTAACAAAAGATAAAATGTGACTAATTTGTATATTAAATAGGTTAGAGAAATACATTAGTATCTTAAAAATCTCTCTTAATTTAAAGTAGCAAGATTTGTGATATGGATATCACTTTGCACTCTTGAAAAACTTTTTCTGTATTCCCTATTATCTCTTTCCAACGACATCATTTTTGGCTAATTTCATTAAAAATAAAAATTAAAAAGTAGTAAAATGTAAAAGACAGTGTTCATAGGCAAAGGCTGTTGCCTTGTCTTGCAGTTCTAAAAGACCTTTTAAAGTGACATGCATGAAAAATGGGAAAGCTGGCTTCTATTACTTTAGCAGAGAAAAGTATCGAGCTGCTCTATTGTTGTTGAATTAGGGACATTTATGAGAAAAATGTTGGCAGCCAGGAGAGAAACTCAGAAATAGAAACACTTGTTTTAAAACAATGAAAAATATTTTATGCTTGTATCAATTTACAAACAAGGAAAATTACACTGTGGTCTTCAGTAGAATGAAATGAGCCACTTAGAAAATGCCACCCATGCATCTACCTACCATATGGAAATGGGGAAATAAAACTCTTTATGTGCTTTTCTAAATAAAAATTAGACAATAGCCAACAAAATCAAATCTTATTGAAATTACAAATGTAGCTACCTAATTTTCTTTTTTCCAGTAGAGTCACAATATTCTGACATGTGACTATGAGTGAATGATACAGGAGGTTACATATAAGTTTATGTGTTTGTGTGCAAGTATCTGTGTCTCTGTGTGGGTCTAAATCTAAATGCATAGAGATGAAATATAGCAATTATTGATAATTTAATACTGTCTATTTCTTGTCATCTAGACCAAAACCAAACTAAAGATGCCCAAGACAGCTCCTGAGTTGCAGACTTCATCACCCACATGTGAAAAACAGAACTCTTGATTTCTAAACAATCAAGTTGCAAAATTTGACCCCTACTCCTAATCTTCCTCACATGAGAAAATCATATCCATCAAGGCGTTCAAGCCCAAAAAACTAGAAATCTCCTTTTCTTTTATGCCTGTCTTTATTTTACTTACCCACAATGAGATTGTCTCAATTCTAACATTATAGCATATCTTGATTTATACATTTCTCCCCCATCTCCACCTCTACACCTTATTTCCAGCTATTTTTCCTCCTAGACCTTTTTCAGATTTGATCAGCCTGGCCTCCTGTTTTACAACTTTCTGACTCACCAGGAGAGGAGAATGAGTAGCCTTTTATAATTGGTTTCCCAGCTTCTACTTTTTTCCCTATAAAATCAGTTCCCTGAAAGCAGATATATATATATATATATATATATATATATATATATATATATATATATATATATATATATAATTACTTGCTGCTTGATACCCCACATTTACTTTCCATTTATAATCTAAATTCCTAAGCAATTTATAAATCTTTCCATAATCTGGGCCTTGCCTATTTCCAACGTCATCTTGTACCAACACCTCTACTCTGTCCTCCTATGCTGCAATCTTCTGGGCCTTATTTTAACTCCCCATACATCAAACTCAACCCCACGCTGGGACCTCTGCCCCTACCCCTTTGTAAAGTCTGACAACTCCAGACACCCTTACTCCCTACATGTTTTATTTTTCTTAGTTTATAGTTATTTTAAGTGACACCATTGTCTTCTTTAAAATTAATTTTTCTTTTCCATGTTCAGTAAAGTGTAAACTCCAGGAAGACAGGAACTTATTTATTTTTTTGCTGTACCCTTGGGTATAGACCAGTCCCTTGTATCTAGGAAGCTTTCACTAAATATGTGTTGAATTCATGCAAAACTATTGTTACAAACATGGAATGTCATATTTAATATTAGTTACACAGAATTAAGAAACAGTAAAATATTTCTTTTTTTTAAATAAAGCCAAACATTGATGGTATGCTATATGTGTAGTGTATTCATTCATTCATTTATTAATTTAAATATTTTGTTCTTAAGTTTTAGGTAAGATAAAATAATGTTTATCATAGGTATCTCTTTTCAACAACTGACATCAATTCACCCAAGCTATTAGTACTATGGATTTTGCTGGACATTGATGGTACAAAAATGCAAACATCTTCAAAAGAGCTCTTACTGTGGATGCTTCACGGAGAATTTGTTAGTTAGGACCTGGGGAAGAAATTGACATAAAATTTGGACACATACAAGTATTTTAAGTTTTATATAAAAAGTCAAAATGATCTTAAATTCATTTCTTTTATATCTCTGAGATATTATTGATGTACGAGTATAAAATCAAAGTACAAATCCAAAGTACAGTAAAACCTTGGATTGAGAGTAACTTAGTTTGTGAGTGTTCTGCAAGACGAGCAAATATTTCTCATACATTTTAACTTGATAAATGAGTGGTGTTTTGCAATACGAGTAGCTTGTTTCCGGAACGAATTGTGCTCACAAACCAAGGTAATAGTGTAATACAAAAGGAATGTAAGTTATAGAAGAACAAAACAAAATGCCCTTCTAAAAGAAAATTAAGTGTGAGAGTTAAAAAAACGATATTAGAGCTTATACCAGTAAATAGAATATGTGAACAAATTTCAGAAATTTGTAAAGAATGGAAGTAGTTTGATTATGGACAAGCCAGAGCCTGGAATATATTTAGAGGAAGCTGCACAAAAGATAGAAACTGGTATACTGGTTGGGATTAGAGATGCCCTGGTGTCAGTAACAGCAGGTATTGCCAAGGACAAGACTAAAAACTGAAGTTCAAAAAGTGAAGAGGTTGTTTTAAAACTCTGGCTTGCAAAAGCATGATCATTAAAAAAAAAAAAAGATAATGAATTTCATCAAAGACAGTTTTAAGCCACCAACTAGGAATACTTTGGCAAATCACATATGTAATAAAGGGCTTATAGCCTATGGTGAATATGTAAAGAATGCTTAGAATAATTATTTTAAGTGAAAGAAGCCAAACAACAAAAAAATGCAACTGTATTTTGTATAATTCTAAATGTATAAAATTCTAGAAAACTCTAATTTATAGTGACGGAAAACAAATCAATGGTTGCTTGGGTAGGGAGGGATTACAGAGAGTATAAGGTAACTTTCACAGGAAATTTATGGGACTAATATACATGCTCATTATTTTGATTGTGGTAATGTTTTCATAGGTCTACGCATGTGTAAAACTTATCAAACCACATACATTAGCTTTATATATGTGCTATATATAGTATGTCAATTGTTCCTCAATAAAGCTGCTAAAAATAAAATAAAGCATAAACCCAAACCAAAATAAAGCCTTGGTTGGTTGCTTGAGGTCCACCTGTGGCAGAAGAGGTATTATTTACTCCCAAGACATATTACATATAGTTTTTCTCCAGAGAATATAGGTGCCATATTTGAGAACTCATTTTCCTCTGAATGACTGTGTCCCAGATTATAATAGGTCACACTGCCAGATCTCTTGCTTCCAAAAAGCTTGTAGTGAAAATTCTTACTGATAAAACAGTTCTACCCATTAGCAGATGAAACCCATCCAAATTACAGACGTTACATGGAGGGGAAGAAACTCAAAACAGGTCCCAAACCTCTGTGTGGTGGTTGAGAATTTGGATGGATATTTCGGCCGTGGTGGTACCCCACAGAGGAAGGAGAGACCGCACCCCTACATTCACCTCCCCATCCCGGAGTATTGGTGCTGGGAAAGGAGTCTCCACAACATCTAGCTGTGAAAAATCAGGGGGAATTCCAACCATCCAGGTGGGACAAAAGGCTACAGGAAACTCAGCCATCCTTTCAAATGTCCCACACACAGATTCACTTGTTCACAGGCACTCACCTTAAGCTACAGCAGAGGGACAGTGACTCAGGAAGCATCAGAGGCATATGAGGGGCAGACTGAAGTGTGTGGTTTCAATCTAGGCGAGGACTTGAGGACAGTCAGCAGTATTCCTGTGTGAGGTCCTCCATACAGCCAGCAGGTTGGTGCCATTTTTCCTGTGTTGAGCTCGCCCCAACACAGCCAAATGTGAATCTTATCGGTCTGATGAGCTCAGCTGCTCTGCTCTGTTGACTCCCTGAGACCCTGCCCTACCCAACTTTGCAAACACCTGAGGCACTTTCTCTGCCAGCAGCCAGCCCCACTCGCATTGCACACTTCCTTGAAAACCTATTGAAGTCCATAGGCCCCAGGTAGGCAGCAACTGGCCTTGGTGTGCTCTGGGGCTTTTGCTGAGTATCTGTAGGCTCAGCACTGGCACAGCACCACTATCTACGTTAACCTGATGACCACAACTCTTTACACTGTAGTGACTCCCTGAGACCCTGCCTTACTAAGCTTGTGTACCACCTGAGGTGTTATCAGGGGCTGAACTTTAAGGGATTTAGCAGGTCGTATCAGGCCTCCAGGTGTCTTGGCCTTTTGTGGAGCTGCCCCAGATTTGGTACTGGTGGCAGCCATTCTCAGGTCACAGTGTGGTGTCTTCCACACGCCACCAGGGTTAACACAGGCAATGAAAAAGAGTGTATTGCTTTGTAGCTCCTACCAGGTACTCCTTGGCCAGCCACAGGCAGTGGGTGCCCTGGGCCTGCACAGAGCCCCTCCCAAGAAGCCCCAACACAAACTTACTTGGAAATTGGCTTCAGACCACAGCAGAACACCATGCAATTACCCTCACAAGAGCTGGACCCATAGGGCAGTCTCAAAAAGATCCAGAACCCACTGGGGTAAATCCCACTCCATGGAGTAAGTCCCCTGCACAGCAGCCTATAAACTCTGGATATAGCCAAACTCTATAGCCAATTGGCCTAAGGGTCAATCCCACACACTTACATGCCAATAGTAATCAAGACTCAACTATAACAGGAGCAAATACACAACCCACGCAAGGTACACTCCTGGAGCACCCAGCTCAGGTGACCAGAGAGGCTGTGGGGGGCCCCACAGGGCACCTACTACATAAGGCCACCCAGACAAGACTGGGAGACATAGCAGATCTACCTAATACATAGAAAGAAAGACAGAGTCACAGCCAAAATGAGGCAACAAAGATATATGTGCCAAGTGAAAGAACAGGAGCAAAACTGAGAAAAAGAACTAAGCAAAATGGAGGTAAGCAACCTACCAGATACAGAGTTCAAAACAACGATTGTAAGGATTTTCAAGGATCTTAGTTAGAGCTTCAACAAAGAGATAGCAAACATGAAAAAGGACATAGATATCATTTAAAAAAAGAAAAACAAATCAGAAATAAAGAATACAATAACTGAAATGAAGAATGAATTAGAAGGAATCACCAGCTGATTAGATGAAGCAGAGGATCAAATCAGTAATTTGAAAGACTAGAGCAGAAAACATCCATTTGGAATAACAAAAAGATAACAAAAAATAAGGATAGTTTACGAAACATCAGGGACAACATCAACGTAGCAAAATTCATCATAGGGGTACCAGAAGGAGAAGAGAGAAAGCAAGGGATTGAGAACCTATTTGAAGAAATAATGACTGAGAACTTTCCTAATCTGGTGAAGGAAATAGACATATGAGTCCAGCAAGAATAGAAAGTTTCATATCGAATGAACCCAAAAGGCCCACACCAAAACACATCATAATTAGAAGGGCAAATGTTAAAGACAAAGAGAAAATCATAAAACCTGAAAGAAAGGCAACTACTAACTTATAAGGGAGTCCCCATAAGATTGTTAGCTGATCTCTCAACAGAAACTTTGCAGGCCAGAAAAGATTGGCACAAAATAGTCAACGTGATGAAAAGCAAGTACCTACAACCAAGATTACTCTACCTGGCAGAGCTATTATTTAGAATTAAAGGACAGATAAAAAGCTTCCCCGACAAGAAAAAGCTAAAAGAGTTCATCACCACCAAACCAGTATTACAAGGAATGTTAGAGGAACTTTTTAAAGATGGAAATGAAAAAAAAATCAAAATTATGAATAATAAAATGGCAATACTACCTATCTATCAATTACTTTTTATGTAAATGGATTAAATGCTCCACTCAAAAGACATGGGAGGGCTGAATGGATAAGAACAAATCCCCCCCCCCAAAAAAAAACGAAAAGAAAAGAAAACCCTTAACATACGCAGCCTACAAGAGATTCACTTCAGATTGAAAGACACACACAGATGGAAAGTAAAGGGAGGGAGAAAAAGATATTCCATGAAAATGGAAAAACAAAACAAAACAAAAACAGCAGCAGAAATAAGCTGGGATAGGAGTACTTATACCAGACAAAATGAACTTTAAAACAAAGGCTACATAGCAAGAGACAAAGAAGGAATCAGTAGCCTTATTTCTGGGTATTTATCCGAAGATAACCAAATGCTACTAGGAGGGAACGTGTGCATCCATATGTCTATTGCAGCACTGTTTACAATGGGCAAGATGCGCAGGCAGCCTGGGTGTCCTTCGAGAATGAATGGATAAAGAGGAGATGGTACATATATACAATGGAATATTGCTTGGCCATGGGAGGGAGTGGGTTCTTGCCATCTGCGGCAGCATGGATGGACCTGGAGGGTATTGTGCAGAGTGGAGTGTCAGATAGAGAGACAAACACAATGTGATTCCACTTATCTGTGGAATCTAAAGAATAAAGTAAACAAACAAAACATAAACTCATAGATACAGAGAACATATTGATGGTTGCCAGAAGGGAGAGGGTTAGGGGTGCGTAAAAAAGAGGAAGGGATTAAGAAGTACTCATACAAATTGATAGTTATACAGTAGTCATGGGGATGTAAGGTATAGCATAAGGAATATAGTCAATTATATTGTAATAACTATGTATAGTGTCAGATGGGTACTAGATTTGTTGGGGCGATAGATGGGAGAGGGTTGGGGGGCAGGGTAAAAAAGGTGAAGGGATTAAGAAGTACAACCTGGTAGTTACAAAATAGTCATGTAGTGTAAGGTAAAGCACAGGGAATATAGTCAATAATATGATAATAACTATGTATAGTGCCAGGTAGGTACTAGACTAGTCAGGGGATCACTTCTTAAATTATATAAATGTCTAACCACTATGCTGTATGCCTGAAATTAATATAAAATAATATTAAATGTCAACTGTAATTTCAAAATTTAAAAACCCAGGGGGAGGGGCAAGGGAGAAGGGGAAGGGGAATAAAAGGTCAAATTTCCCAGTATGAAACAAATAAGCCATGGGGATATAATGTACAGCATAGGGAATATAGTCAATAATATTGTGATAGTGTGGTACGGTGTCAGATGGTTGCTGGACTTATGGTGATCACTTCTTTAGATATATAAATGTTGAATAACTATTGTGTACACCTGACTCTAATATAATATTGTATGTTAGCTATATTTTAATGAAAACCTACAAAAATAAGGAAAATGCTACAGGAATAAAAACTGAACATTTTAAATGTTAAATCATTAAGTATATTGAAATATTGTTCAAATCTAAAAACAACTAAATACAATTAATATCAAGAGACCTCCAAAATTATGGAACAAAATGATTAAAAAAAAAAGAAAAACTTAAGGGAAATGATATGTAAAATGTAATGAGGTCTAAGATTTGTCTAATACCAGTCCAAGAGGGAAGGAAAAAAAGGGAATGTAAAAAATAATGAAAGTATTAACAGTCAGTAATTTTTTTAGAATGGGAGAAACACTGAGTCTTCAGATTAAAAGGGTTCAGTGACCATAAGTGATAAAAAAGTATTTACATATAGGTATAACTATATGTAGTTATATAGTAGTTAACTATAGTTACTACATATAGTAACTATATGTAGTTAACATATAGGTATAAACACTTAAAGAAATGGAAAAAAATTCAAAAGACTGTGAATCAGAGTCACACTGGACTTGAAACCACCAATAGATGCAAGAGACAATTGAGCACTTACTTAGATTTTGTGGGGAAAATGGTTCAGAACAAAGTAAATGAAACTGTTATTGATGTCTGAAGAATACAGAGCATTTGCACAGCCATGTTTCAGAATGTTTCCTTCCTGTAGACTGTTAAGAATTTTCTTAGGTTATGCATGGGGGAAAGAAGAGAGGGAAGGACATCTCAGAAAGCCATGGCCAAACCCAGGAGAGTAACAAACGGAAATCCAGCCTCATGAAAAAAGGACTGAGTTAAAGCTCCTCCATGAAGAAAAGAGATTTGATAGAAAAAAAAAAGTATGGATATAAGTGTGGTAAAAGTAACAGGCAGGATATAACTGAACAAATGGCACTGGAAAATGAAGGGAACAAAAATAACAAGAAAGGTATGATCAAGATCTGAAGTGACTAAAATTATGTTAATATTTAAAGTGAATGAATCACTATAAGAGAATTAATTAAATGTTAGTGTCCAGTATAAACCAAGAGATCCTACATTAGACTTAATGAAAAGGAAATTAATAAGAGAAATACAACTTAGCTCAGCATTAAAAACATATTGATATGGTAATAATAATCTGAAGACAGTTTATTATTTCTTAACTTTTCAATTAAAGCTATAGATGAAGAACAAAAGATTTTGTTGTGGTCGTAAAATATAAATATTAATAACATTGTAGCTAAATGTCAGTAACTGTAAATCAAAGGTAGAGCTGAAAGGAGGTGGGGCATGGAATGAGAGAGGAAGATTAAAAATCAAGGAAGCTAATATCTTCACCTTACATATAAGGGACTAAGGAGATGGAAAATTAATTGAGTTTATGTATATTAAATCAAGTTAGACATACAACCAATAAAAAACCTGAAAATAATATGAATATCACATACTATGTAAGGGGATGTGGAAGTGAGGATGATACAATCTATTTAAATCTATACATTTCTTATTGGGTGATGAAAAATACTGTGCATTTGTTAATCCAAGAATAGAACCATAAACATAATGTCTAGAATAATAAAGCGAAATGTAAAACAAAAAAAGTCTAGAAATAAAAACATGTATAAAAATTAAAAGTAGAAGAAGGACCAAAGATGAAGAAGAAGAAAACAGGAAAATTGCTATTCAATGTAGGGAGTTCTATACTTTTGATCTGATACTGAGCTCATCTATTACCCTGATAAATATAAAAATGTTTAAAAATCAATTAATACCAGATATTTATTCTTTTTATTTTCAACCAGTAGTAGGTAACTATTTCATTGTTATATTTATATCATAAACAGCCACAGTGCTATATACATATCTATTTGCTTTTTTCCCCAGTCCCGTCAGGCTGTAGTATCAGCTAATTTCTGAAGTTATTACCCAAACTCTATGAAACAGCAAGTCACACACACCCCTCTTCCCATGTTCTTCTTCCTCCACCCTTCTTCTCCTCTTATGGATGTAAACGTCTTTTATTTTTTTCCAAAGCTCCATCAAGTACTGACAGAATTCACTACCAGATAGTATTTGGATCTTCTAATCTTGAAGATTGAAGCAGCAGCAGAAACAATAACGGTAACAAAAATTCCTGCTTTCCTAAAGAAAGTCACGGTAATATTTTATCTGTTTATCTGTTCTGGGTTCTATATTTTCCCCAAGCAGATTCCAAAACTATATCTTATATTTTTCCATAGTTTCCAGCAGAAGTTAGAGTTTTTATAGCAAAACAGATGTACTGGGCAGCATGCAAAAAAAATAATTTAAAACAAGTGTTTAAATCTTCCCCAATGTGGAAAACTTCAGAAAATGAATGTATTAAAACAGCAAGTTCTAACTTATTTGTGTTTCCTTGTTATTGACTAATATCATGTGTCTTCTGGGAATTTTACAAGTCAGAAGTTCAAGGAAGACCACAAACCTGAGATACAACCACAGCTTCTTATGCAAATCCAAACACCAAACACTGGTATTTAGCCCTCTCCATCCACTAGCCTCATTGAAGCTATCTGACCTCATTTTTTTGTTGTTTCATTTTATTCAGCAAACAGTAATTTATATCCTAGTTTTACTTCACTGTTTTCAAGGCTTTTAACAGAGTGGTTTATTCCTAAGTAAACATGGAGTGGATTATTTTCCATTAGTGAAACTCATAGGAATATTCTAACGGATTTCTTTGCCAGTCAAGGAGAGTTCATCTATGCTTCCTACATCAAATAAACTTAAAACCTGAAAGAACGTTATCTTTAAATTCTAGTCCCGCTCATCACCCTGAGAGATCACTGATCTACCACGTATGTCATAAAAAGATTCAGAGGATAACCTTAAAAGAAAAAACAATAATAATACTTATTTTTGTTCTACACCATTGATAAAGATGTATTTATAAGTTTTGCTAAGTTGTAAATACATATATAAAACTTAGATGATTTGTTGTATTGTTTTGTTATACATAAAGAATCTGTATATGTTTTATACCAAACTCAAATGCCTTCAAGAACCAGGCAAGATAAATATCAATTTGTGAAGTAACCATTTACATACTATACTTCATCATATCTAAGGCTCTCTCTACAAGACACACCATTTTTTGTTATATTAATGAAAAAGCATGTTCCCAATTAAGCTATGATAAAATGGTCACTACTATAGAATGCTAACTTTATACCTATTTTAAACATTATATAGATCAATTTAAACATATTTTCATCAATAATCTTATCCATATATAAAAGGAAAATATTAATATAGTAGATAGAAATTCTTAAAACATTTCCCCACTTAAAGTCTCTTAATCTTTTCTCAGCCCATGTCCACAGTATTTTGCTCAATATATCTATTATCGGTACATTAAGAATATTGTTGGGCCGGCCAAGTGGCGTGTTGGTTAAGAGCTGGCTTGGGATGCCAGAGGGCCCCAGTTCGGATCCCACATATGAGGGCCAGTGACACTGCCCTCCAGCTAAGATGCTGAACAACAGCTAAACCTGGAACTGGGCTGTCGTGAGTCACTGGTGACAGCATAGGCTGCAGCCACTGCTGCAGTGGGTTGCCATGGGCTACCGTGTGTAGCCAGCAGCCAGCGTGAGCAGCCGTCCAGAAGCCGGCGACTGATCTGCCTCACCCGGGAAGAGCGCAATGATGGTGCCAACTTGGGCCAGTGAAGCAACGTCCTCCACAACTAGACTGAAGAACAAATGGACAGCAACTTGTCTGTTCCCCTTCCCCCAATTTCCCAGCGCTGTTCCCATCCCCCGATTCCCCAATAAAAAAAATCTTAAAAAAAAAAAAGAATATTGATGATGGAGCATTTCTTATAATGGTGGTGTACTATGGTGTCTGAGATTTTCCTCCAAGCCACTACCTCCTAGTCTGCAAATCTTGATGTGATCACGTCCTTGATCTTTCTAGAATGTCTAAGCAAGTTTTCATACAATACCTGGGGTTCTATTATTTTAAGTATCCATAAACTGTTTTGCTGACTGAAATGTTGAGGAGTTTCAATTGTCCTGTCACACCTCTTGGGATTCCATCCAATCTGTGCAGTCATGTAAAAATGGTTGCTGTTATGCATGGGTTTGGATTTATGGCAGGTCTGTTCTCCTGGGCCTTTCATAGTGCCCCATGCCAGAGCAAACTGTGGCCCCGAACCATTGCCTGGCCTCTTTCTGTAGGCTGCAAGCACTGACGCGGGTTGCACAATGGGGAAAAAAAAAATGGCTGCTGCCCAACAGCATTTGAACAATGCCATGAATCTTAAGACCCATCTGATTTCAAAAACATTATAATGTGATGAACTGTCCAGCCTAGAAATGAAGGAATGTGGTTAAATCAATAGAAGGCTCTCTCTCTTTATGCAAGTCTATTTTTTCAGGTAGTATACCAAGCCAGGAGGTAAGCTGGGCAGACACATTTCTAGATAAGTGACTTTCATTTGAGGGTTGAGGATTGATATGTCTCAAACCAAATCAATTTTGTCAAATGAGCTGTTCTGCAGTGTCAATCCTGGTATGTGTATTTCCGGCTTGTAGATGACAGCATATTCCTTCATGTGCATTTCAGTGACCAGCAGGACAGAATAATGTGTGAATATTTTTTTAAATAAAATATTGTATATCGATGGTTAGTATAAGGGAATATGAATTAGAACCAAAAGTGGCTGGTGTTGATTCCCCTAATTAAGGTCTACACAGGCTCTATTCAATTCAGATGGGACCAGTTAGGACAATGACATTATCGGTTTTTGAATGTTACATTGGCCAGGCTTCTTTAGTTCATTCTGGAACCTGGATTTGCTTTGGTTTCTTTGTTGTATTTAAAATAATTGTAGAATGGAATATTACTCTGCTATAAAAAGGAATGAAAACACCATTTGCAACAACATAGATGGACCTAGAATATATTATGCTAAGTGAAATAAGTCAGACAAAGAAAGACAAACACCATATGATCTCACTTATATGTGGAATCTAAAGACCAGAACAAGTAAACAAACAAATCAGAAATAGACTCATAGATACAGAGAACAAACAAACTGATGAAAGGGGGTTGGGGAATGGATGAGAAAGGTGAAGGGATGAAGTACAAATTGGTAGTTACAAAGCAGTCATGGGGATGTGAAACACAGTGTGGTGAATAAAATCAATAATGTTGTAAAGACTATGTAGGGTGTCAGATGGGTATTGGACTTATCAGGGGATCACTTCATAGATTATATAAATGCCTGATCACTGACCTGTATAACTGAAACTAATAAATAATATTGAATGTCAACTATTCAACTATAATTTTATATATATATATATATATATATATATATATATATATATATATATACACACACACACACACACACACACACACACACACAGTCACAGGATGTAAAGCACAGCATAGGGAATATAGTCAATTATATTGGAATAGCTAAATACTATGTCAGATGGGTAGTAGACTTGGTGGGATTATCACTTTGTGAGGGGTGCAACTGTCTAATCACTATGTTGTTTTGTACACCTGAAACTAATAAAACACTAAAAAAATAACTTTATAGAAATTCATAAGTAATGTCCCACTATGAAAAATATGGACTTTACTAGGGAATGATGAAATTCGTATCTTTTTGCTTCATGCTTGGTGGGGTGATTTCAACTTTTCAACTCTATTTCTAATTTTAACTATTTCTTTGGGGCACTGAATTTTCTTGGTATTAATTTTCCCCTCACAGTGCTGTGGAGATGGGTCTCTACAATGCCTACAGCACACTTCTTGATTTTAATTTTTGTATCATTTTTTTTTGTATCATGTATAATTTGTGTTTCAGAGAATGGACATCCAATATTTAGCACCATTCCTGCTTTGGAGAACCCGTGTTATAGACTAAGTCCTTGTTGAACTTCTTCATCTTTAGTACGTAGGATGCCATCATTGCAATGTTGTAGCGGAAGGGATGAGGCACTATGACAGTCTCCAAGTACCTTTTCATCCATCACACACACAGTTTTATGATAATACTTAAGCAACTTGAGGTTCTCTTAGACACTGTGAAGTATACAATAGCCTTTCCTTGGTATATGCAAATTGTTCTTGATAATACATATTTACAGAGATCAATTTTATTGCTCAGTTACTCTGTATAGCTCACAAGAGATTGGGAACTTCCTACAATTGCTGCTTAAGTCTGAGACTGAATTGCTGACGGGAGAGACTAACTTAATTGTTATAATCCACCATGTATAGTCAATAGATTATTATATAAAGATTAATTTTAGGGCATTGCATTCATTTATTTAAGTAAAGCTGAAGTCTTGTTAAAATGCATCTAATATACATTGCTTGAAACTATATTCTATGGCTTAGCAGCTCTATGAGTCCCCATTGAATTATTCCCAAAGGTTGGGGCATGCTTACATGGTAATTGTCTTTCCTTCTATTGAAGAATATTCATTTT
>NW_017732004.1:52468-95443 GCF_001890085.2 Hipposideros armiger | reverse complement strand
CTTTCCTGTAACCATCTTATATCTCTCACCCAGGCAGTGATATTTAATATGTTAACTCACCCAGTCTTGGTGGCTGGAATTACCACACTCTATCCATCAGGACTTTCCAATGAAGTAGAGGGTCTGTCATTAATAACTGTCATTAAGTTAACTGTTCACTTCTAAAAACATCCCAAGCTAGAAAAACGTGAATCCTCTTCTTGAGAGATGGCATCCCGTCTCTTAGCAAATCCATCAAGATTACATATTTTTTCAAATATCATTATTTCATGATGGTTACTGCTTCTCTTGGACTCTTAAGCTGCATAACAAAGGCAGAGGGCCCTTTTTTATTTGACCATATCTTTGTAAGTCACAGGTACCATTCACACAGGCTGCGGATGAACCCTGCTAGAGAGATAATCTGGTGGAATTCAACTTCATTTAGTTAAATCAGTGGGGACCCAGCATTCTTTCAGTTTGAAAACATCATCCTTAGTTCTGTAATTCTAGGCATATCTAGTGTGAAATAGGGGTTTCTGAAGATGTGCTAGTCTGTGGTCATCATTACTTAAACCACCCCTCCTTTCTTCATCATTAATGATGCTGTGAATTAGAGGCCATATACCAGAGAAGTGAGGACTATGGGCTGTAAAGCCAGACCACCTAGGTTTCAATTCTTGCTCTCAGGCTTTCCAGATATAAGGAATTCTCAAAAAGTATGGATCAAAATAGTGTTCATGTTAACCACGGGGTTGTAGTAAGGACTAGAAGCTAATAAAAGCAGTACATATTTTAGAACATGGTTTGAAACAGTGAGTACCATACAGTGGGAACCACTATGTACAGTTAACGGGGCAGACACAGTCACCAGACATCTCCTGTTTGAGGAGATGCCCCCTCCTCTGATAGAGAAAAGCAGGGAAACAAATCAAGGCCTGGTAGCACCATAGAATTCCGTTTCTTTACAGATAGATAGGACTAGAAAAATTGTGATTTCCTCATCAGGGGACACTCCTTGCCACACTTTCTTTTATTGGTCCACCTTTCTTCTTTGTGACTAGCATAAATTTTACCTAACACAATGAACCTGTGCATGTTTGGAGTCCGCCTGTGGGCTCTGACCTCTCCACACTTGAGTAGCAATTAAATCAATCAAATCATCCTCTGCGATGATTCTAAGTACTTTCAGGATGTGCAAACTGCCTGAAGCAGCTTCTCTTCTGCTTTCAATTAAGTTCTCTCTTTACCCACCTGTCCAGTGAATAGGGGGGGATAAAACGTAGCATATGTCTCCCCAGAAATCCCTTCTATTTTTGTGTTTAATGTTTCTTGTGCTTCTTGGCTGGTACAAGGCATCCCGTGGACCCTGCTCCCCAGTGGACTACTGGGGGATGTCTCAGCCAACCCCATGCATTACTGGCCATGCCTGTATGAGAAGCCTTATTCTCCTGTGAGCCTTTATGACAGACCTGGAGGTCATTTTTCTAAAGCTAATTTCTGTGCCCAATAAAGTAGAACACAAGGACAAATGATGGTAAAAAAAGAGCACCCTGGGAATTCTTTTTTCTTTTCTTCAATAAACTTAAAGGAGGTGAGACAGAGAGGATGTGCCAGTCTGAATGTAGTAAGTGAGCAGGCCTGGTTCTTACTTGTGCTGGAAGCACTGGTGTTGGGTGCTGACAGTATTAGGTGGGTCTAGGGGAGATCTTGCCAGGCTGCAGGAAACTCTGAGCATATCCCTGAGAATTCCCAATACTATCACTGTGAAATTCCAGCATTATTACTTCATATGAATGTGGAAACTACCTTTACAGCAAGCCACTTCACCTGGATCTAATGTCTAAGATCTGGTTATCATTTTCATTGTCATGAGAAATCCCTCATGTCATACTGTCTACAGGAAATGCACAGTGACTAGGCAGCACACTTGTACTCATCTCACAGCTACACGACCATGGTCAGTACATGCACTAAGTATATGTATGGTGTCAAATGACCCTGGAAAGCCAGCCTGTAGTCCTTGGCTCTCTGTCCATTATGAGTGGAGAGCTGTTAACAAGTTACTTAATATCTGTGTACATAATTCCGTCCACTATTAAATGTGGATAATAATATGCTGAGATACTTGAGATGATTAGTTAAGTTAATTCACTTAATTTAAGTGAGCAGTGGTACAGTCATTACTAGTGCTGCTGTGGTGGCTACTATGCTTCTTAGCACGTGAGATTTCTGTTTTCTAATCTAATAATGATGATAGTATATATTAAGTTTATACTCTAAATTTCTGTGCTACATGCATTATAAGGATCTATCTTCTAAAGTTTTGTAACAGCCTGTAAAGTAGGTTTTGTTTATAATGTTATTTTCAGATAAGTAAATCGAAGGAGAGCAAGTTTAATTAATTTACCAAGGCCACCCAACAACAAAAAAAGAAAAGAAAAAAAACTTCACACGTTGCTATTTCTTCCCTCCCTCTCTCTCCCCCTCTCTTTCCTCCTCCCTTCCTTCTTAACATAATGCCTTATAGTTCTGACTTACTCTAATTGGATTTGGTAATTTCCACAAATATGGGGACTTAGCTTGACTTTCCTTCCAGTCCTCTGGCACTAGGTATAATTTTACACATGCTCAGAAAACATTAGGAGGCTTTGCCTGTGGTCAATAGAGCATATGGGCTGTGGAAGCATGTTGTGTTCTGATAGAACAGAAGGTATATGGTGGACTGTGTGCCCTGGGTGGAGTTGATCAGCCTCTCAGGACATTAGTTCGTGCATCTGCATTCATTAAATTATCTTTGTGGGTTTAGAGTTAACATACCACTTATCATTGGAGGTGATGACTGGCATTTAGGAACTGTTCAACAAAGACTGTTTCACACCCTCCAAATCAACCTCTTTGAGAATGTATTTGCTATTGGACTTTGGACATTTTATATGACAGTTTCACCTCACTATAGTTTAACTAATATTCCTTATATCAATACAGTAATGATTCCATTTGGATAAAGACATTGGGGTTTTTAGTTTTCTGAGTTACAGCATTGGGTGGGCTTATTTAGTTTTTTATACTTCAAATTGGAATTGAGATACATTTCTTTACAAAAGAATCTCGAATTCTGCAATAGTTGATGAATAGAGTTTGTTTTGGTTTTGGTTTTTTTGGAGTAGGGGAAAAGGTGTTTTAAAGTATCTTAGTCCATCAAATAGGAAGGTTTGTGCTATATTTGAAATAGAGGAAACAACTTGAACTTGTGATAGATATGGTGAATACTGGGAATTCAGTTTAGTTTAAGGGCTGTTCATAATTAAAATGAACACAGGGAACATGCAGTATTTTAATCTAAGAACTGTTTAAATAAGTGATCTCTGAGGTAGAGCTGGCAAATGAGGTGAAAAGCAACCTCCAAAATCTTCCTTTAAGCAGCATTTTCTTGCTTATTAATTTGACAGCTTTCTCTGCTGCTCTCAAACTAACTACAGCAGTTTTAATCAGAGGGGGAACATGTTGTCAAATTGCTGTGAATCTAAGCCCATCAAAAGTGTGGAATGCCTTCAGGATTTAAAAGAACCTTGAGGGGTCAAAGCTCTTACTCCCTATTTTCTATGCCTAATGCCATCAACTTCTTGACTGCAACCAAGGAATTAAAACACTGCTAAGGCCTCTCTGCTGCTTTCCATCGACTACTTCCTCTATGCTGTAGAGTTGTGCCAAAATTATATCTCTACTCACTAGAAATGCTATCTTACTTTTAAGTGCTGCAAATTTTGATACTGTCATATATAGACGATGTTGTGCTTAAATGCTTTGGCACGAAGTCAGTTAAAAAAGCGATTACTAATCATACTATAGCTTGAGTCTTTGTTTTTATTATTTTCCCATGTGTATTTTCTTACCAAATAAGTCATAGATTGACATATTTAATAGAGGAGTCTTGGCTTTGCACTGCACCCTCTTTAACTGAATACATGTATATAGAAACCAAATCATCACTTGGCACACTGTCTTGGTCGCCAAATATAGGAAATATTTCTAAAATTGCAGGTCCATGATTTTTTCCTTGTATGTATAGAGTTAAAAAAGAAAAAAAAAGTAGTGTTGGGTGCCAGAAGTACTGTGTACTGTTACTTTTCACTTATTTGAATGAATTTCATTTAGTCTCTCTCTCATTCCTTTAATTTATCACTGTTTAATAGCATCTCTTTCTCAACATCTTCACTCATCAATTTCAACAATGAGCTAAGCTGGAGAGAACCCACCTACCAGATGTCAAGTGGTCAATTGAGACAACTTAAAATGAAAGTAACAGTGCAGGCTGTAACCATTTATTGTGATAGTATAAGAAGTATAAACAGGAGAAATCACTACCTCCCTCAGTGTTGTAGATTTCTACATGGAACAGCGCCAGGTGAGGGTCTGATGGGTCAGGGCCATTGTAGGTATTTTCTTACTGCTAAAGGAGCCCCAAATCAAAGGCTGCTGAAATTTCATTGACCCAGGGGCCAAGGGAAGGGAAAGAGTGAAGGGTTAGGAATAAAAGAGTACTGAGTGTGAGTCAGAGTGGAGAAAATGTCTCCAAGGCCATCCTATAAGGCAGGCTCTTGGCAGAGGTGCTTAAGAGAGACCACCAAACAGGGATGCCCAGGCTGGAGGGCAGACCAGAGTGAGAACAGTCGGCCAGGACTCCTGACTCCTTGACCTCAGCTCCCTTTAGAAAGGTCTGTGTCCGAGCTGTGCACCAGGCCTGACACGAGGAGGGCAGCTTGCCCATGAGACCTGCCAGGTAGAGGCTCTGTAACTTCCTCTGGTCCAGCCTGAAAGAGCACACATACGATTTTGGCCTGGAGCTGGCGGGTAAGAGGTGCGGCTAGTGTTTGCTAATCCTGAAAAACTGGACTCCTTTACTACTTCTGTGTTACTAATAAATTTCTGCCACAGGACGAGGCAGAGAGTCTCCTGAACATCTTAGCAGTTTTCTATGTGGAAAAAGATACTATTTGGTGTAAGATAGGGACAAGAGAAATCTGCCTAAGCATTTCTAAAATATGCAAATTAAACTGTAAGATCTTTAAGAATATGAAATGTGATATATATATATATATATGTGTATGTGTGTGTGTGTGTGTGTGTGTGTGTGTGTGTGTGTGTGCCAGGGCACTAGAATACATAGTAGACCAAATAATTTTTAATTGGCATTTTTAAGTACATCATAGACCAAATAATTTTTAACTGGTATTTTCACTTTGTGTGGAAAATTAGAGTCAAATTTGAAGCACAATGATGGCAAAGTAAGTCCATCCTATATCTTTAGAGATGGTATTTCCCTTTGCTTTCATTTGTATAAATATAAAATCTTTACATAGAAAGTATATAAAAATATAAATACTTCTTTATCTACATTTCATATATATATATGAAAAGTGGGAAGAACAATGGAATATCATGAATATATACATATATAATGTACACATTTCTAAACATGTATATTTGTATGTAAATAGGAATATTTGTAAATATTTGCCCTATATATTGTAAATATACATATGTATCATTTATGTATTTATGCATCATATATATAAAACATTCCAGAATTTTAAATTTTATATAAATTTTCTTACTAGTCTATCCTGTTTATTGTCACTGAGTGAAATTAAAATGTTTAATAGAAATATTTTTTATTAATATAAATGGTATGTTCACTTGCTAAATGTTTTACTGATACTAATAGTCATATTACTAAAAAGTGTAGTGTTAACTTCTTAAATCCTTGCATCAGCCATAGCATGTCAGCACCATTATTAACCCTAATCTAGAGGTGAGTGAAGGCTTAGGGTATTTAAACAACTTGTCTAAGACAACAGTTAGAAAGCAGTGCCAAGGTTTAGAAGCTGATAAATGATTCCAGACTGTTGACCTTAATCACTTTTCTGTGGCCTTCCTCATAATTTAATGGCTGTGTAATAAGTGTGAATTAAATAATATTTTCTATAATGTGATTAGTAATGTGTAATTATATGATGCATGCATATATGTACACACACACACCCCAATTCTTATTTTTACTTAAATGATACATCTCACTAATACTAGTATGGGTTAGATTTACAAACTAAAAATATTTTGACAATTTAGAGTTTAGCCAAGATTCAGTTGGGACCCTTCTTAGGTGAGCTTACTGCTGACATATAATGCAATTGCTGACATATAAAGTAAATTGCATTGCTTTATTTCGAGCCAGACAGTGTTGTCTATGGAGAACAGAAATTAATTTCAGTCAATGCTAGCTTTAGAGGCTGACAGATTTCACTGAATAAAGAGGGTAAACAGGAGGCAGAAGTATTTGACACAAGGTCAGTCATGCTTGGTGGCATGTATGGCTTCATGGTTGAGTTGGATATCATGGTAAACAAAACTCATAAAGATCACATTATAAAGCACCTTGGTAAGCAGTGTTCACAGATGCACGGTAGGTAGTTCTAGTTATGCCAATGGGTACCTGTAGCATGGGATCGTGTTTCCAGTGACAGCATCATATTTGGCTCTTAAGCATCTATTTTCCTCAGACAACTTAGATGAAAGTGAAATGATGTGCTCTAGAAAAAATATTACATAATCCAATAAATGACCTCATTCTTGATGAAAATGCTGAAAAGAAATACATACAGCACTAATTTCAATGACTTTTTCAGAAAATATAACAATAGAAAACAGCTCTAGTTTTAAAAAATAAAATATATGGTTCCATGTAACATTTAATTTTAAGCCTGTATAATTACATTACTAAATTAAATGCAAATAGTGATTTGACCACATATTTTAAGTGTGTTTCACTAGGAACACAGGGTGTTTTCTTATATTCAAGGTTGCTTACATCTTGTTGATGGATACCACATTCAATTTTCTTTGTATAATGTTATTTTTGACCCTAATACAAAATCACCAAGTGAAATGACAAAGACCCCAGTATGATAAAGAGAACTTTATTTAAAGCACCATCTTATTAAAATGGATTAAGCTCATCAATTCTATTCTTGGAAGGAAGTGTTCAATCACAAAAGTAATGTTATTTAGAACTGGTTTTGATTTTGTGAAGAGAAAGACCTTATTTTGTACAAGGTGATGTGACCAACTAATCCATTCATGTTCTTGTTTTTCTGGCACAAGAACAAAAGCTCGTTAGTGGTATTTACACAAGTTTTGAAATAAGGAAGAAAAAGAAATCCCTGTTCCAATATTTTTTTTTCCTAGTTCCCTACTTTTGGCTGAGCCTCATGTAAATATATTCCCTTATGTCATGCCTTACGCCAACAGTTTTGAAGAGTCCTTTTTACTTTTGATAACAGAGGTAAGAGCTTTTGTAGGACATTGTGTTTTACCCCTTTGCATATCTACTTGCATGCTTTTTCTTGGCACAGGATCTCCAGAGATGTCTGTTGTCTGGCCAGGAGGTCTGGCAGAATGACTAGCCTCTCAGACAGCTGATGTTATTGTAGCTGCTTTCCCAATTGCCAGCAAATGATATAAATTGTAGGAGACTGAAAAGGTCACCTCTGCAATTGTCTTACTGGCTCAATGATCACTAACCTACAGCTACACAAAGAATCTCAGGCCCAAAATACACAAGTGACCATGTTAGCTGAGGCAACGAGCCTTAACGCCACCATAGTCTTCTCGTGAAAAACAAAAATTAAAGCACCATTGCTGCTGAAGCTGTCTTAAATGTGCATGTGCAAATTAAATGATTTTCCCAATGTCTTGCTTATTTACAATATATAACTATGCCCTTTTTTTCCCACTTCAATATGTGTTTATATAATACATAAATATGTAGCATTTTTTAATCACTCCTCGTAGAAAAAATAACAAAATATCTCTTTTTAGGGAAATATGTGTGAATGTGCTTAGCTGGCTGGCTGTGTCTCCATGGGCCTCAAGTTTCTGGAATTGTGTTGATCAGATAAGTGTAAGAGACTTGCTGTTTCTGGGTGAATATTGGTAAAATTCATGAGGCTTTAAATAAGTCACATCTATTACTTCACATAAAGGAGTATTACTATGACTGATATATGCAGCATTATAAATTAATATTTATAAGAAGTTCCACTTTTCTAGAGTTGTTTAATTATTCTAGGTATTTCAAGTAAAACATGAAATATTTATTTAGTCACTATTATATGTTCTATTGGTACAATAAACCAAATATTTTCCACTCTCGAGTCAGACAACACAGGCTCAATTTAGGCTCTCTCATTAGCTAGGTGAACCTAGGCCAATAGAGATTTAAAAATTTTGGAGCTTCAGATTTCTTGTGATAAAATGTGGTTCTGATATTAGCAGAAAAATTAACCTGAAAGTCATTGGGCTATTCTTCACGGTAAATGAACTAACTACCTGGGACATTCTTCCTACTTTACCTCACCTCATTTATCCAGCTAACTCCAATAAGTCATAATTCAGCTGTTACTTCAAATAACAAGTCTTGTGGAAAAACTTCCATGGCATTGCCTTCACCCCATTTTTCCTCAGATGGAATTAGTTGCTTTTGTTCTTTGTCTTTCTTTTAATCTTTCTTTCTATCATAAGAGTTATCACTACATTTGTCTTACATTTCTCTCCTTAGTACCTACAAGAATGCCAGGAACATTGTATTTGTTCAATAAATATTTGTTGAATAAAAACAAACATTAATAAAAATGGTACTTACATATTTTATTTAGTCTTGATCATACTACACGGTGAATTGATATGCATTGTTATCTTAAAGATGGAGAAATTCAGGCTCAGTGAATTTAAGTGATTTTTCTGGATTTTCCATTTTATGTTCATTGTATGACCCCATAGGTTTTGTATATTTTTTGTAGTGTTAAATACATTTAGTAAAAAATGTGGCTACTCAATAATTATTTTTGAAAAATTAATGAACAATAAATAGCAATTCTTGTGTGCACACAGTGCATAATTAGGTATTTATAAATATGAATACCTTTTAAAAAGTCCCCTTTTGTAAACCTCATTCTTAGTTTTTTTTTGTAATTAACTTTTTACTTGAGATGTTAATACTCTGGGTTTAAAAGCATCGCTTATATAAGAAAAACAGATAAAAATACAAGGCTTTATTTAACTAGTTAAATAAATAAATTACATGATAGTATCTAGATAGCATGGATATTGATTTAAACCTGTGTGATATAGAAACTGGGAGTGTGAAACTATAGCTGCAACTTGGATGGAAAGATGGAAACATGAAAACACTAAAAAAAAAAAGAAAAAAACGTTTTAGGAAGGATATAAAAATTGCACAAAAACAGGAAGGCTATAAAAATAAAATTGTAACACTAATGAAATGACTAAACAAATATACATAAAACATATAGCTAAAATGTAAAAAAATATACATGTATAATCATAGAAACTACACAAACCAATTTTATGTTGGACAATAGTAAAAAATAATTTAGGTAAATCTATAGTGAAGCTAAATAAGCAAAGACAGTTCCTGAACAGCTACATGCAGCCAATATACCAAAGGTTATACAATTGCGGTTGCTTGCACCAATTCTTGTGTGAAGGATAAATTACTAAAATAATCAGATTCCTAAATCAAATTGCTAATATTCCTGAAATTTGTATATAAGTTGCGTGTATTAGAAATTACCACTTGATAAAATTAATATCAATACACGCATAGATTTATCAAAGTGCCTTTCAGAATGATGCTATTTGTGTTTTCTTTCTTTTTTGTTAGTTTGATAAGTAATGTAAACCTTGAATGTGGGAAACATTTTTCAGTGTAACTCATGGGACCAATCTTATTCTAGGATACTCTATAAGAAATGATTATTAATATGCACAACATGAGAATGGCCTAGTTTCCAGGAGTTGCTAAAAATTCCAGTTAAATATGTATTGGATCTTAGCCTAAAATCCTTGGCAACCTTTATTGCTCACTGCTAGTTGCTTGAATGAATGAAATACTTTTCAATAGTAATTATCATGAATGGAACAAATAGTTTCATAAACAGTTAGACGCAATGTCTATTCTGGTATAGGAAAGACTTTTTAACCGTACCAAAAAACAAACATTTTAAAAAGTGCATGATGTTGGTGCTAATATCTTCACATTCAAATGACCCTTACATTTCAAATGATTGTTCTGTTTTATCTTAGGTTGGTTGTTCTCATATACATGAAAACATATTTATTGATTAGGTAATCTGTTACTTGGATGTAAGCTCTAATTTTGTCCTCTCATCTTGAGTTTGTAGAAAAGAAGAAGAGGATTGATGAAAAACAAGATTTATTCCAAAACTTTTTGCAAATAACACAAAATATATTCTAAAATAATGACAACTGTAAAGAAAATATGGTTTCTATAATACCTATTTAAATTTCATGTCCACTTACAGGGCATAAATTAGGAGATAAAAGGAGTTAAAACCTAATGAATATTAAAACAGCAAATTAAATTTACTCATCTCCTAATAACAAGTATACGTGGTTATTTTATGGGCTTTACATAAAATGCATATTTTACAACTTATATATTGTACTTTTTAAATTCTGTACTTTGTGATGTTAAAATACTTATAAAATATTTTTATATACTCTTATTTCCCAGTTTTGGGAATAAGTTGATATAGCACCAATTAACCCACTGTAAAATGTGCAATCCATAGAGAAACACATGCTATAATCAAGAGAAGATTCTATTGCCTTGATTGCCTTCTTTGATTGCAAGGTCATTACTAGGTCAAAGGTCTAACTATAATTGGTAATTTAGTTAATGGAACCATATTTCATTGCACCAGAAATTATTCTGTTAGTGTCAAAGATCACTAAATTATACTCAGAATTAGTTTGATGGGATTCTAAAGAGGGATACAGTCAAAGAGCTTAGGATAGAGAATAATTTTCTGAAATAGGTCAAACCTCTGAAATTCCCTAGCTTAAATGGAACAAGCTGTGCACAGCAGAAAGGAAATGGCATTTTAAGTTGTTTGTTTTTTTTTTTTTTTTTAACATTTAGAGCAATGGTGAATGCTTAGTAAGGAATTGGCAGATGATTTAGATAAAATGACTATTAAGGAGTGTCATAACTAATAAAATGCAGTGTACTGCCCACACTCAAGCTAGTGAGTTACAAATATGTAATTCTGCATCATTGTTGTTTTGATGGTTCTGATGGTTTTATTACAAATTCTGACAGACCTGCAATGTTAAGTTTTATATGTGAATATCATGTGATAAATTCTGAAGCAAACTCATCTCCATTAAAGAAAATAAATATTAACCTTCATTTACTCTTGATTAGTGACCAGTATCTTATCTTATGCATTGTAGACAGAATATATGTGGCATAAATAAAGAGAGTTTTGGCACATTCTCAAAATATGATAAAGAAAGTTAGCTTGATTATAGAATTCAGACTGACACTCGCAGCTGTGCTGTTTGAGTCAATTGGCCGCTAGTGGGGAATCCCTCCCATCTCTTATGGTGTGGGATTGTGTTTTGCAAATGTGTTCCAGAGTAGTGCACACATATATACATATATATATTTACATATATATATATTTACATATATATATATATATATATATATATATACAAATGATCTCTTCTGACATTTCTGTATCTTCACTGATTGAAGGATTAATTATACTTTAAAAAATCATCGTTTGATTCTGTTTATTTGGACAAACAATGAAAATCTGGTGGTAAAGCTATTGAAAATTACTGAGAAAATATTTAGAATGTCAGCAGAATTCTCTCAAAAGAGTGCTAGCAAGTTCCCTTTAGAGGAAGGGAGAAAAAGCTGTAATCCTCTCTATTACAAGTTTACCATCCATATGTATCCACGTGGCCTGACATGTGGGCACCAGTTTACAAACCGGATGACAATTTGTGTGTCAGGACTTGCTTGGTACAGGGTGGCTAGGTTTGCGAACCTGAGTGGCACTGCCTCAGCCAAGGCTCCACAGAAGTGAACACCAGTGTCTTATTAAAAATCACTTTCTGCTTTATGAAAGAAATAGGGCCTGTGTCAAATAGTAGGGACACACTGTAAATAGTATTTTTCAAAACGATTAAGTGGTCAATTCAAATGTGTGTGAATGTGTGCACATATGTACATATTTAAACCTCTTCTTAATAATAGATCTAGAATAAAATTTCAGAAATGCTGGTATAGAGAATTATAAGGAATAGAAATCTCTGATCCCTCTGTTCCATTTACACCCATTTAGCTCTACTTTAATTTAAAGTTGTGTATGCATCTCTCGAGGGCAAGTTATCTAATTGTGATGCAGTTTCCTCAGTTGCAAAATAAAATATTAATGGTATCTACTTATAGAGTGGTTACTTAGATTAAATGTGTAAATATTTCTAAAGTTGCTAGCTCACAGTAAGTATTAAATAACCACTTCTTAAAAAAGAAAGAAAGAAAGAAAAGAAAAGAAAAATGGATGGGGGGAGGCTAGAATAAAGAGAATAAGAAGCTTTTCTCAGAAGATTTAGGGTCACTCGTTCATTTTCCAGGGAAGCAACTGATCTATCTAAATTATGCCATATTTAAACTTTTGGTAGATTTTTTGAAACCATATTTTTTAAAAGGTTAAAAAGAGTTAAACTACCTATATTTAACAAACCTTTACAGTATTTGATAAAAGAGAAATATTCATAGGCATTAATATTAGATGACTGACTTTTCATTGGCAAAATACATGATTATCATGCAAAATTTACATTCTCCATCTAAAATAGAATAACTTCACCCTCAGGAATAGTTTATTCAGCCAATGATATTAATAATAAACTCCTGTTTTTATAGTATCTTTGCTTCATATAAAAATATAAATAATATTTAAACATGCTTATTTGTCCTCCTAAGGGAATGTAATGTTATAACTACTTGCCAGGAGGTAATTAAATCATATTTATAGTTTGAAAGAAGTTTTAAGAACTAAAGGAAATATAACTTTAAAATCAATTGAGATTAATATTAAAAATAAAATGTCATTAAAACTCATGTGAACTAAAAGCCAGTGAATTTCACATTACCCAAATTAGTCATGTCTCAGGAAACGAAAGATTATTAGCAACATTTAAAAGCTGAATGTTGGGGGCTGGCCGAGTGGCTCAGTTGGCTAAGAGTTTGCTTAAGAGCATGAGCTCTGAGCAACAGGGTTGCTGGTTTGATTCCCACATGGGCCAGTGAGCTGCCCCCGAGCTGAGCTGCTGCTGAGCTGCCAACAGGTGGCAGGATGGCTCAGCTGGTGAGAGCAAATGCTCCTAAGGACAAGATTGCCTGTTCAAGGGAGGGCTACGCACACCCACGCTGGGACTGAACTCGGCACCTTTAGCTGAGCTGCCGCCAGGAAGGCTCAGTGGACACAGCGTGTGCTCTTAACAGCAAGGTTGCCGGTTCGACTTCTGCATTAAAAAAAAAAAAAAGCTGAATGTTGGAATGCAAAGGTTTGTAATCAAAAATATGTTTTTATATTTATATGCAGTTATGTTAACATTTCAAAAAATAATTATTTCTGAGCAGGTCTAAAATTAAGAGATATCTGCTAAACTAGTATATAGAATTTAAATAAAGCAGTTTCCACATTTAAATTAATCACCATGGTGATTTGGACAGAAGTATTATTGTTTTCTATTTTAAAGTAATTATATGACATTTTTAATATATAGCCTTTTATCAAATGTATATGGCTAAGGGATATAATACAAACAAAAATCTCAAAGTGTAAAAACAAAGGTACACTGCTTTCCACAGTGACATGGACATGGCATTACAGTTATTTATTGGCTGAAAAAGTGGTTTCACTTATTGTGAGCTACTTTTGCCTATCTCATGTGAACATCCGGGCGACAATGACATTTATAGGAGAGACCATGTGCATTCATTACAGTGTATGAATGGAAAGGTTACATTTGATAAAGCGAACCTCCTTGCAGTCTTAGTAACGGAGGACAATTTACACATCAAAGAGTGAGCTAACCACATAGATTAGAGCTTTTCAATAAACTCTTTTTATGGAAAAAGGGTATCTTATCCTCTAAACCAATGTGAATTCTAGTCTGTTCTGGAAAATTAGCAAAGTCTGTCTTCAGGGATGAACTAATTTTGCATTAAGAGTGGGATATGACTCGGAGCCCACATGACTGGGGATAAGTACAATAATTTACTCTCACATACCTGAAAACAAAAAAAGATACTGCTTATTTGGCATGAGTCGAACCTTCACATTGAAAAGATGGCTGGATGCTCATAGAATGAAAGTCCTTCCCTGCCTCCCTTTTCACTTCCTCTGTGACAGCTGGATATCTAAGATCTCTCAGGCATGCTACAAAGAAGGACAAACAGAAACTAAGATCAGAACTCATTCCCTGGTGAAGTACAGAAGATAGCCTTTTTTTTTTTTTTCCCCTTGAAGTCCCTTCCCCTTCAATACTTGAAAGCAGAGAAGAAAAATGGTTGTTGCTGTGTTATTTGGGGTAAGAATGCAGAGGGAAAAAACAGCCTTTTTCATTCTATTCATGAATTCCTGTTCATGAGTGCAACTTTATGGACCAGAATTTTTGTGTGTCATTTTGTCTTTGACTTTCTTCCTCTCAAGTTGCCTCACACAAAGAAAGGGAATTTATAATGGTAAGGGTCTCTCAACAAAGATGTTTTAAGCATATGCAATTGAAATAAATAAAACAGAAAAAACTAATTTATATAAAAGCTGTAGGTTCAAATGCCTGCTGAACTCACAGATTACATAACCTTCCCAAGTTTCAATTTCTTTTTTTTTTTAAATGAAGATGATATTATCTTCCCTACTTGCCTCATAACATTTTGGGGAAAATAAGAAGAGATAAAAGCATTTGATACGGAGTACAAGATCTTAAATATTTCTCATTGCTAGGATGCTTTTTCCCACACCCCGCCTTTGTTTCTATTTCTCTTTTTGAAGTGAATATATGGAAAGTGAGCTGTACTTGGGGAAAACTATACGACATGAAATTGAAGAGCATGTGTGGGTTTTAACCCTGATGTAAATACATTTACTGAATGATTCTGGACAAGTTAATTAATATTCTGGAGCCTCGATTTTTTCATTTGTAAATTATGATTGATGTGACAATTAAATACATTATTATATTTAAAATGCTTGTCATTAAATTATAATTATCAGTATGTGTCACTTCAACATCGTCAGGGGTACTTTGCCTATTACATTACATTTCGCAGATGAGGAATCTGAGACCTCAGAAATTTTAAATGTCTTCTCTAGGCAAAGAGTTAATAAGTGGCCGAATAGAGAATAAAACCAGAATCTCACATCAAAACCTAATTGCTTTTCATTTAAAGCACTTTTTCACTTAAAAGCCATCTAAATTCTTACATAACAGCCTCAAGATAGAAAAATTCTCACAACTTCTGAAGAACTTAATAGCAAGTGCCATGTTTATAGAAATTATGCTTATAACCCAAAAATATGGTGTTGATTACTTTACAGTGAGTTTACCAGGCTTTTTGTGATATGAAGAAGAATCTGGAAATTGAACACAAGTAGATTTAAATATATATATATATATTTTTTTTTTTGATTGGTCTTGTTTTGATTAAAAGGAAATTCAATAAAACCTTTTCTTGAAACAGATAAAACTAAGCTATTGAGTAGCATATGGTTTCAGGAATATGTTTTACTGGCTGTGCATGCATATGTGTGTGTCTGTTGTTTGTGTGTGTGTGTATGTGTGAGTTTGTTTGCATGTTTGAAGGGTGACAGAATATTTTGAATTATTTGTATGTGTGGGTGTCCCTAAGATGAAAATCATAAAGCAAAACAAGATTTCCACACTATATAAGTTTAAACATTCTTTATTCTGTGGGCCCAATTTTTTTTCCATAATCACTTTTGTGAGATTTACCCCTCTTTTTAAACTAAACTTTTATATGAAAAGTACTAATGACTCACCTAGAGGGTTAGGGAACAGGCAAAGATTGTGAGAGGAATTTTGCAAGAGAAGAGTTGCCAGATTTAACAATAAATAAACATATAAATAGATTCAGAACACCCAGTAAATTCACATTTCAGATAAGAAACAATATTTATTTTAGTGTAAGTATCTGTCAAATATTGCAGGGCATACTTATGTTAAAAATATTATTTTTTTATGAAACTTAAATTTAAATGGGTGTATCAGTTTTCTATGCTGCATAGCAAATTATCACACATTTAGCATCTTTAAAGAATACCCATTTTTATACTGCACTTTCTGTAGGTCACAAAGCAGGGTGCCTCTTACCCACAAATGGGTTCATGGTTCAGGCCCACAAGTCTGAAATAAAGGTGTCAGGTGAGCTGGATTCTCATCTGGTAGCTCACCTACAGAAGGATCCACTTTCAAATTCCTTCAAGTTTTTGACAAAATTATTTCCCTTTGGTTTGATAATTCATAGTCCCTTCAAAGCCAGAAGTAATGACAAGTAGCCTCTTTTGAGCCATTCCCTTCATGGAAGACCTAGTTCCTTTTTTCAAGTGCTCACATGACTTGATCAGGCCTACCAAGGATAATCTCCATTTATTTATTTATTTATTTATTTATTTATTTATTCATTTTTATTAAAGTTTATTGGAGTGGCAATTGTTAGTAAAGTTACATAAATATCAGGTGTACAATTCTGTAATACATCACCTATATATCACATTGTGTGTTCACCACCCAGAGTTAGTTCTCTTTCCATCACCACATATTTGATCCCCTTTACCCTCATCTTCCATCCCCCTCCCCTCCTTTTGATTAACACAATGTCAACCTCTTAGAGACCTTAATTACATTAGCAAAACCTCATCTTTGTCATATATTGTAACAGAATCACTGGTATGATATCCCATTACCTTTATCATATTCTATTGGGTAGAAACAGGTCAGAGGTTCTGCCCACAAGCAAGGGGTGGAGATTATGCAAGAGTGTGTCTCATTTGAGGTCAACCTAAGGGTGTCTACCATACCAGACGTTCTGTAATTTATTTAGCAACCTTATCCAGAAGAACATGTGGGTTTTGACATTGCATGATCAACTACACTTAGAGATAGTAAATCTAGACAAATTGTTTTTTAAAGTGATGTTTATAGAACATAACACAAGCATCAAGGATTTTTGTGTGTGCATGTGTGTGTATGTGTATATATATATATATATATATATATATATATATGGTATACAGCTTTCTACCAGCTGTCTGTATGTTTCTGTTTATAAGATTTATCAAATTATTCCCAAATCAACATAGACTGGAAAAAACTAACATCATATCTATTCTGTGAAAATTGCCAAAAGCTTTAGAATTACTGTAACATGATTATTACCATGTGTTTATTCATTTTATAAACATATATTGAGTTCCCAGTATGAGGAAGAATTTTGTTATGTCCCAGCAAGACAAAGATGAGCAGTATCCCACTCATCCCCTGAAACAGAATATAGTCTACAGAGAGGCAAGCATATTCAGATAAGTAGGACTTCCAAATTATGAAACAAATTTATTGGCTGAATCTTGTCTCACAAAAATTTAGTTTATAAAAATTACCATAGGGGAGTTTTTTAATCACATAAGTTTTGGACATATCAGGATGTTGCATCCCATATCCATTCTTTAGAGAAACATTATATATCTTATATAAAATATATCCTATATAGAATGTTTACATTTGTATAACCTGGTTTTCATAATAATTTCAGATTCTTGAGTGACATTTTCATGTAGACATAATAACATCCTATAACTGTTATTCGTCTGTTAGAGTTCTACCAAATACCCTTTTGAATATGCGGCAGTAGCAGGGAGGAACAGGCTACTGGTATTGTCGGTTTGAAATAGTATATTCCACTCTCCCTGCCCCTATATTTAGATTAAGCATCTAAACATTTCTCCAAGCACCAAATCTTAGAGTTTTTGTGAAGTCCTCCATTTTCCTCCACCTTAGCTCTTGTTATTGAATAAGACTTGTCCATGCCACTTCCTAAATGTGTCAGTGGATCAATGTGTCTCCCTGATGACTGCAGCAGTCCTGGATAAGACACTTTTTGGAGAAAAATCATCAGCAAAGGTCACTGCTGGGAAGTTGTTAAAAATGTGTTCAGTAACAGAAATGTGTTGTCTCTGCACCTGTGTGTAGATCTCAGTGAAGAAAAAAGGGAGGAGTGATGTCAGCACTAGTATGTATAAAAAGGTGATTTTCTTTTTCGTTTCATTTTACTCTGAATAATTTTACATCCATTTTGACAGGTCTCATAGCAGTAAAGCTGGATGGAAAATGAATCTGTTTACATATTTCAACAATTAAAGGTGCTAAATCTCACTAACTGTGAATAATTACAATTTAGTGATTATACTAAAAATATTATAATTTAAAATCTAAGTGATTACTCTGTAATACATTACTTATCTAACATTTTTAGAGAGCTATCTTTTCTACGAGCTCCGTTGAAAACATAAACTTCTTACTTGCTGTGCAATCCATGGAGAATATTTACAAATTCTTTGTTAGTCACCAGCTACGACCACTGTTTGCAGGACCTGTCATTGTGCAAGGTATTGCCCCAAGGAGTACATGACATTTTTGCACAAATTGAGTTTTCTCTATTCACTGGCTTATACGCTACCTTCAGTTTTGTTTTTTGTGTTTTTTTTTTCCTTTTTTTCCCTTTCCCTGCTGTCACTTCTCAGCCATCAGCAATGTTTCGCAGTGTTTCAACTTGCCAAATAATGGGGTTTTGTGATGTTTGCTCTGCCTGACTTGTTTGTGATCACCCTACTTCAAATCATCAATCAGTATGTGGTTTGGCTTCCTGTCATTCACGCTGTCTTGCAGACTAGCCCCATAAAGCTGGATTGTAATGAGTGTGACTCCATTGCCACTGGGCTCACAGTGTATCACAACTGAGGAATTGTTTGAGAATTTGATTTTAAGTACAAAGTATGAGCTGGAAGCCACAGGACAATATGCTGTCTGTTAGCAAGCCAAAGATGTGCTCACTTTTCTCATTAGCCTCTCTGGCTCATCTCTGAGCACACCATTTGATTGGCATTTTGCTCAACTAATACATTTTCATGTTCAATGTTAGCTGAGGATTTATCAGTTTGTTCCCTTGACTGGTACTGGATCTTTTTGGTGGTGGGTAATACATGACCTAGGATTTCTTTAAGGCAGATATCTAAATGAAAGCATCCCTAAAATCATGCATTTACTAGTTTACATCAAAGCTCAATAATTCTTCAGGAAGCGTCTTAAGGAATTTGGCAATAGCTTAGGCTGCTGAAGGAAAACAGGTTTATAAAGGACTGAAAACATTATAAACCAATGAAGAAAATAGCAGGTGGTCCACGTTTCAGTGGTGACTAAGTTTGAAATTGATGATGAAAAAAACCCAGACATGTTTTGGAAAGTAAATGAGTGTAGGTTGTTAATGTTTGATTCTACAGGCATAGCTGGATATCTCACTGTTTATTCCTAAGTAATAAATAACATGTGTTTATCCCCAAACAATAAATAACATGATGACATTAATTGCCTAGACACATCTGTTCTGACATTGGTGTTTAATCTTGTCAAACCACTCTGTACTTTCGTAGTCCTATTATGTCTCTTTTTTCTTTAAATGGATTTTGTAAAAATATTTCTTCCACTTTATATAATTGATAAAATAATAAATGCTTATCTTGAAAAAGAGGGATAGCAAAGTGTGGAATAATATAGAAAAGAAATCACTCAATTTTTTTTCTTGACTATCATTATTTATGTTTTGGCATTTTATTCCAGATTCTTTATCACTATCTAGTTATGTGATTAAAATAGAAAATAAACTGCTGTTATCACAATTATTGGCAGAAAGGCCATATTATCATTTTTTTGTAAGCCTTTCTTAGTATCTTGTTGAAGCTGTATGTCTTTCCTTTTTGAGAGAGCTTTGTTTATACATAACTCAAAAAACACCAATTAGCATTTGAATATTCATGTTTCCTCTTTGAAAGAGTAACATTTTTGGAAACACCATCAGTCACTAAACTTAGTGGTACTTGTGGTTAGTTCTCTCACTTCATTGCTTTTTTTTCTTTCTTGGAATACACATTTTAATTTTTGAAGGATACTTATGCCACTAAGCATCCATAGTTTCCATTCAGGAATTTTATTTTGCTATTGTTTTGAAACCTCTTAAATAAAACTTTGCATTATCAAAATGACAATTTTCATGCCCATTTCCTACTTTAATGCACGTTGACCTCATTATTTCAAATGGAACTTTTAATAAAAGACAAAGAAATCAACATGAGACATCTATATCAGACCAAACAAATAACTTAAGCTCTAACAGTGACCCACAGTCTGGCAGTGAGCAGAGATTTCCTATTATTTGCTATGTCTTAATGTGTAATATTGGTCTTCCGGCCATGAGGGGTCCAATGTTGACTGCTGATATCGCGCTACTGTCAGGGTCAAGTCAATTGTCTGGTTTCTTCTTTAGTGTTCTGGGGCTCACACAATGTGGTAATTGGTTTGGCCTGCCCTCTGGGCTTCTATTCTTTTCGTTGTAACATATTTCCTTTTTTCACAACATTTTTTTCTAGCCATGGTTACAACTGCTTCACTCTGGGAGTTCTCTGTATTAGTTGTATTCCTAAAAGGTGTTCTGAAAATTCCAGACACTTATGATATTAACTAGGGCTATAGGAACAAAGAATTTCATAAATAAATGCATTTGAAAAGAAATACCCTCATATTCACCAAAGTTTCACAGGTTTCTTTAACTCAGACTTTCTAAAAGCCTTTTATGTGCTAATGTGCTTTCTGAATTTCTGTGATACCACATAGGCTTTCTCAAATATATTTACCAATAAATGCGTTATTGGAGGCATATTGCAAAATCTTTTTCCTTAGGATTTTTTTTTAAATTCTGCCTTAATTAATTAACTTTAGATCCTCTAGATTACCTTCTTAATCTAATCAGTGATTACAGTTCTCACTGGAATATGCATGATCAGCTTAAGATCAGCTCTTTCTGGGTACCCAGCATTGGACTCAGAATCCAATGTTTTGTTTCTCTGTTTAGAGTGGATTATTTTCAGGGAAGGCTTTTCTGTGCTTTGGCCTACAGGAGAGCTATCATCATCTAGTACTGGACAGCTAAAATCTTATCTAGTGTTTGTGTTTACTCCATCTTCAACCATAGAAGTAAGCCCCCATCCCAAAGGGACCATTGGTTCCTGGCTAGGGTAACTTCTTACTAATTTTCATTTACTTTGGTTACGCCATTAAAAAGTGGTTATGTTCACTAATAGCATGTGGTAAGCTATGAAATACTAGTAGCAAACAACCTCACTCTTACTTAATACCACAGGTGTCTGTTTCCCACTTATGCATATCTGCTGAAGATCCCTGCAATATTGCAGAGCTATTCTGATCCATGTGGCAGATCACCTCCATCATGCCACCATGAGACCCTCCCATGCCTCTTACTGAATGGGAAGACTGAGGTTAAAGAACGGTGTAGGAAATTTACAAGGTGCCCACTGATAATATTCTTCAGTTCTCCTGAGTGAAAACACAGAACGTGTAAATTTAACCTAGAATCTGTGCACTAGTTAAGCTGGTCCTCTCCTACATTCTTTTTTGATTATTTGCTCTGTCACAGACAAATGGATTCCTTCTTCTATACAATCTTTAAAAAGAATACATTTTTGCTAGTAAAGCTTTTAGCGTCAGTCTTACATTAATTTCTCACATTTGCAGGACTTGATCGCTGGATCATTTGTCATGTCCATTTCCTATTCTTCTGTATTCCTCAGCATATGAAGGGTACGACAGGGCTACACTAGGCAACAGGGGCAACTCTACTTTCAGTTTTCAGTATGGAAAACTGACAGAAGTTCATGTGAATAAATCTGTGGACTATTAGGCATTGAGGCCGTTTTTTAGAATATATACTGCTTTTGTCAACAAACAGGCCAAGTGTACCAAAAATCTTATGTAAGAAAAGAAGTTGGGCTTGATTGTCTTCCATCTGTGCATATTTCCTCACTCTTGAGCCTTATCCTCATCTCCTTTTTCACTTTTATTAAACATCCTCATGATTTGTAATAGAAGCCGAATTCAAAGAAGTATTTATGGTATTTTGACCACAAGAGCTCCTCTTGAGTGCTCCAATAGAGAAGGTAAAACACTGTGTGACTATAAATTTAAGAACAGAAAACAGCTTCTCTTTAATCCAAGGACCCAAGGCCAATAGAGATCAGCTGATGCCTGTTCTAATTTATCAGTTCTAATATATTTGTCTTGTGTGATTTGGAGTTACTCATTCATACTCTCTTGATATAAGTTTCCCTTTTTTTAAAAAAGAAATTGGATCTTATTGTCTCTGAATTCTCAGCTTAAAAAGCCTCTTGTTAATTCTAACATCTTTTCATTTACTCAAGTAGAAATCTTATTTTCTATTAGTTTTTTGCCCATTTATTTGTCACTTAAAAGGACGCATGAAGGCATATCCTAATAACAATTGCCAAAAAGTGGGGCAGTTTGTAGAGTAGTTTTTTGGAGCCTTGAAGAAGCCTGAGATATTATATCATACATGTAATGAGACCTGTGGTTAGGACATACTTTTCCTTTATAGGTGTGGCCCACAGAAAGGGCAGACAGGACAGGTATGAAAATTGTTATATCAAATACTAGATTGCTGCTTTTAAGAAAAAATCCAGCATTTCTGTGGCTCTGATGCTTGTAAAAGTAGGCTCCTTTTAATCAATCATTTTTAGTTTAAGAAAATATATATAATTAAAGCATATATGATATACTCTTTGAAATAAAAAGGATATATATCCTGTAAACTCACCGAAAAGATTCAAGCTCATTGAAAAAATATTCCTAATTATTATCCTATGGTACTTATTATTCAACAGAAATAAATATATTCAAATTTTGATTATCAGTAAGTATTTTCCCCATAATACTGGAGAAGAGAAAAACTTTTCAGGGATGTAGAGCTTTCTTATAATACCTTTCAACCTCCTAGAGCCAGAGATCTATATAAGCATGCTGTTTTTACAACATATGCCATAACCAAATTATGCATTTACAAAAATAAACTAATCGTAATATTTTTACTTTATCTTCACAAATCAATCTTTCTGAGATTGTAATAGCAGTCTGAATGAACAAGAATAAAATAGTCAGGGATCTATGTGAATCATTGTGTGAAACAAATTTAAGCAGTTTTCTTAATTGTAGGTTTTTTTCCCCCAGCACTTTTAATATGCCCATTTTCAATTTTAAAAGGAGATACAAGTATATATGCATTCAATATGTATTTAACTCAACATATACCACTATTAAATTATTTTTCATCAGAGGATAAAAAAATATATCATCCTGTATAGGAAAATATGTACTATACTACTCTAAAAAGATTAAGAATTTTTTTAAATGTTGATATTTATTGTCCATGATTTCAAATACACCCTAGAAAACTCTGATGTTATTTTAATTATTTGTGCCACCCATTGTTTATTATAATAAGCGTTACTTTTTCTGAAAACTCATAAGAACATGTACTTTACATGTTTGTCATCAAAATTTCCAAAGCCCAGCCCACACTGAGCCTTCTGTTTTGGCTTCTCTGGTTTAGTGACAAAATAGGCAGAAAAGGAAAAATTGTGAAAACTGCGGCAGGCTGGCCCTGCTTCGCTCAGCCCTTCTCCCTGCTTAACCATCATGTGTTCTGTTTTCCAAGAGCAATTCTAGAGCTACACTAAAGTTAACAAAAATTGTATTGTGGGAGTCCCATACGCTTTGTCTCTCGCTTTCAGTCTCTGGTTTTATTGTATCTCCTTTGAATATTTTAATGTAAAACTTTATCATAAATATAAAATGTCATATTTTTATTTTATGTTTTTTTGTTGAAATACAAGTAAAATCTCAATACAACACGTGCTGTGTTTGCATCTGAATTTCATATTGTTCAAATCATGTTCCACAGATCCCAAATTTCAATTATTTGCTACATCTAAAATCTGCCTATGTGTTCTCTTCATCCTTCCGGTTCATCTGTATATTTAATGTTTGTGTAGATCTGTGGACGAGAAGGAGGCTAATTGTTTTATTTATGTTCTAGACACTAATTGAAGATCTATGCTTAAATTAGAATAGTAGATATAGGAGAGATTGAAACTGAGGTTCCTTATGACTGATTAAATTTAGTTTTAATCTAGCTCTAGAAATCATCTCTCTCTCTCTGTCTCCCTACCCCCCACCCCACCCCAAAACCTAGCCTTTCTCCCAGATAATCAGCAATGCCCAAGGCAGCTGAAGACAGTAGACCAGACCTGACTAATTGTCACACTGTGGGACCTCTGGCAACCTAAAGATGACATCTTGACCATAGTTATGTTTCAGGTCCTGAGCCCTTCCTTAGGTGGAAGGAACCCCTGGCTACATTCCCATGAGACCAGACAGAGCAACACCGGAAAAGACCTCAGAACTGTCCTCAGGACATGAAAAAAATGATTACTTTTACCTGACTTGCAATCGATCAGCTACCAGCAAGACACAGAGCCCCTAACCCATGATCTTGTAAGTTTGCCCTGTATTACCTGTCATGTATACAACATTGTGTAGCCTGGTTATTTTAGAGCATAAGCTCTCCATCTCCAAATTGCCCAAGTCAATATTAAACTTTTCTTTTCTTCTATACTGCAAACTCCTGCTCATGAATTTCTTCAGCCCAGTGCATGCAGGCTGACAGACTCAAGGTCAAGCACTGGGGTTCCTTCCATTAACAAGATGGCAAGTAGCTAACAGTTAACATACATGGGTCAAAACGAAGAGAATTTAGCATTGTTTTATGCTTGTTATTAATAACAGTTTGACATTAGGTGAGGTTTGGAGTTACTCAGGAGCAATACAAGAGCTGTCCCATTCTGTGTCACCAGCTCCAAACATATAGGAGATGTGAGTGGGGCAGCAATTCAAATGTGCCCTGCTTTCAATAGCCTCTTCTTTCTAGGATTCACACCGCATATGTACAAACTTCTTACACTGCACCCTGGTGCTGCCTTATCTTGTAGGGCTAATAGAGCATTTGTTTCTATAGCTTTTAAACTTTAATATTTTAAGTATTTATAGGATAACTACTTTATTGGCTTACTGAGTTTCTCAAATTCCAGTCTCTTGTTCTTTTCTGTTTTATAATCGTCAAAGAGAATTACACAAATGTAAACTTATATATCACTCAATTATCATACTATCATTATAGCAGAATTAACCTAGATAGAGGAGTAAAGCTATGTCAGCAAATAATTAACAGTTTTACACAGCAATAAATAGGGCCAGTAAATTTATTTTTTAAAAATCTGAAGTACTTTTAAAAATTAGAATTAAAAGAACAAAAATAACAAAAAACCTCCACTATGTTTACTATAATGTCCACTTCTCACTAACTTAACTTTAAATTGCATAGACCACATTACTTGAAACAAAATATATATATATATATATATATATATATATATATCACAATAGATATTCATAAAGGAATGCTTATCTAAATCTACAGATTCCCTAAGTTTTCACTTCACACATACCCATCAATACTTTCATCAATAAAAGTCATATATATATATATATATGTATATATATATATACAGAGAGAGAGACAGAGAGACAGAGAGAGAGAGACAGAGAGACAGAGAGAGACAGAGAGACAGAGAGAGAGAGAGAGCGAGAGAGAGAGAGTCTCACTTGTATGTTTTTACATTTTTAAAAACATATATGTATTTGATTATTATAAAATACTTTAATATAAAAAAACTTCCAACAAAGAAAATAAACATCACCTATTTAAGTTCTAGGACATTTTTGAATTAAAAAAAAATCCAGAATGTCAAAATCTAAACGCAAACACAAGAAAGTCATTCCATAGTATTTTTTGCCTGCTGTGTTACAGTCAACTAATTGTTAATATTGGCTCTAGGAGGTTTGTTTCCAATCACCTCCCAAATGTTTTCTATTTTCTGTGAGAGCCTCAATCGAATGACATATTAAATTATGCATGATCATCTGAAAAGGATCAGTTCAAATTTTGGCACTCAGGCACCATCTGTGCTTTGTATGTTGACATATCTTACATCACTTCCATGTTTGCTTTATAAATGATGTGACAGTTAAATTTTTCATAATGTTTGTTGTTCCCTAAAACTAATTCTAGTGATGGTCATATTTTGAGACTACACAGATCCATTCAGAAAACTGTAGAGAATTTTGCAAATAAAAACATCCACTGGGTGGTGACTTAATTAATTTCTAACATTTCTCATGGCAGTCATTCCAGGTATATATTCATTCATGATTTTCTTTCAATAACATGAGCTATTGAGACCTAAATTGTATTGCCATACAACTTTCTTCAGAAAAGTAATCAATGGGATCTTCCTTGATATAAATGTGCATAATTTCAACATTTTTATTCAAAAAATAAAAACAAACAATCTCTTAACACTTATTATCACTGTGTTAATGTTTAAAATAAAGATGTTACGCACACACATTGAAAAATAGAAGGTACACTGAGCAACAAAGTCAAATGTAGTAATATAGTGCATTAGAAAATAATCTTCAACATGATGGGGAAAAGTATTAGGATGCATGCACTGGAATAGTAAGCAAAAAATTGAATTATCGTTTTGTAACCTGAGATAATATGGATCTAAATCTTGGGCACATGATTTTTACTCTAACCTAAGCCACAAGTATTTCCCCAAAATTTATATAAAATTTAATTTTTATATGTTTTGTATAAAATGGACACTATTTTTATAAGGTAGAGTGAAATCCTCTGAATAATTTTTGTTTATTCATATTACCTGTTTTATTTGAGTATTCAGAGAAATGATTAGTGTTTTGTTTTGCAACTATAATTGTATATTGCAAACCCTTTATATCAAATGAATAAAGAAATGTGCTGACCTATATAAGCTGTCATGCTCCCCATAAGGAAAGATTTTCCATAAGTCCAAAAATAACCTCTAGAAATTTTTAGAAATTATTTTCTATTACTGCTCAGCTCAAAGTCTTCTCCCTTAACATTAGCTCCATGAACACAGGCAAAATATACACAATAATTCTTATTAGCAAAAAAAAAAGAATCCCTAGTGTTAAAAATGTTCCCAGAGAATATGAGAGGAAAAGACAAAGTCCCGAGGAAGAGAAATGAGCTCGTTTTCTTGGAAATCAAATAACTACTTGGAACCACAGAATAAATAAAGTAAAATCTTAGTTACACCTCCCCTTTTTTCCTGAAAGTAAACAGACACTGAACTATTTTTAAACTGTTATAAAATCAAAAGTTATAAAAAGTTTTACTTTTTAACTTGCACATTATGAATGCAGACATTTCCTACTGATAGTAACTTTGAAAAAAAAAGTCTGGCTTTCAAATATACTACACCATTGATAAAATTGAGTGATTTAAAGTAAAAAGAAAGAGAGGAATCTAGGTGTCCCCAAAGTCAAGTACTTCTCTGGGATATTCTTTCTTATGTTCCCTTGCAGAACACTGTATTTGATCTATTTTTTTCCCTCTTATCTTGAGTAGGGTTTGCCAGGTTCTATTTTAAGTTTTTGGTTTTTTCTTAAACTATTATTGCTATATTTAGAACAATTTCTAGCACCCATTTGTTACAGCTTCATCTTTTCTTCTCTGTACAGGATTTGGTCTTCATCACTACTCATGCTTTCTGCCACCCCTGCCAACTTTCTTCCCTCTTCAAAAAGCTTTCTTCTATCAAAGTTTCCGTGAGTTTACTCTTTTTGCTGTAGCCTTTGGGGAGGACTATGAAAATCCTTTTTAATTGAGTTGTCAGGGAACAAAACATGCATGCTATCTTCTCACCATCTGGCAGGACCACCCTAACTATAATACTAGTGTTTTCTTTTCTCCACAAATCTAAAATTCAAAAAGCTCTGAAACTGTTAATTTGTGATAAATGTAATCATACACACTGGTGTGAGCTGTCATAAGCTGTCATTCTCCACAACACACCTTGCATGTCCAGCCCTGTATCTCACTGCAAAATATTCATGGTTGAGCCCCAAAGTATGTTATATGTAACATGGCAGATTACACAGTACTAACTTCCTAGAAGCCAGTTATTACCACTAAATAAACTTGTTCTGTGCTTCCTTTAAAAGTATGTTTTCTCAGGATTTTGCCTTTGATCTACTTATTTTCTTATTTAATGTAATTTAATCTAGGCACATTTTTCTCTAACAATCACTTATAAAACATCAAATCTGTATTTCTAGCATGGATCTTTTTTATGGACTCACAGACAATTTCATCTCCATCTAGGTATATTGCTACTTATAGTAATCAGAGATGCTATTTGTATAAAATTTATGTGTCTGGGAGTATTACAGCTTTCAAATATTACTCTGAGTGTATACTCAGCCCCCCAATGAGGTAGTTATTAGAATTTGACTTTTACAGATAATAATAATATTAAACATCAATCAATATTTCCCATGGGTCTGAACCCCACCTTTTTAAGAATAGTATATCATTAATTCTCACAATTATGTAATCAGTAGGTAACATTATTGGCCCATTTTACATTGATTGGAATTTTGGCACAGAGAAATTGAGTAATTTGCTTAAAGTAACACTTTGGAAGATTGGTTAGTTTTGCTACTGTTAGCTGTTTTACTATAAACCCTGTACTTTACACTTACACTACGGCTAAGAGAGATTCTCAATACAACCTATTAAAAATGTACACTCATGTTTTCCTCACCACTATCCTTTATTCTCCTACATATTTAATTTTTTATTAATAACACCATGAAGAGAATTCTACATTTGACATGTCAACCGTTGTTTCTCACTTTATCTTTATATGTGTGTATAATCTTATATCAACCATTATTTGTCACTATGTAAGATACGTGTGTAGTCTTATACATATATACATATATATATGTATTATATATACCAATACACACATATTCCAATTATAGTACTTATGAAAATCTACTGAAATGATATGTTAATGTATTTGTTATTTGAATATGAACTACACTTGTGAAGTAAAATTATAGGAATTACTGTGGGAAGTAAACAATAAGGAAAATTTCAGAGTGGTGTCCAGGATTAAGAATTAGGCTGGCTAGTTGTTGCTAAAATTATTTAGAATAATAAAAAGAGGCACAGACACCAACTTGGGTGGGTTTTATATTTTTCATATTTCATTTTGTTTGGACATATTATTGAAGTTTTGCTACAACCTATTAGTCCCCAAACTATCTTCTTTAAAATAGAGTATAAACTCATTTGCATACTTTTGAATAAAACTACATTATAAGAAATGTATTTAAAGGGAAAAAGGACTAAAATTAAATTTTAGAAAATTTATATATATTATCCATTTCTATGAGTACTTGAATTACTTATGAAATAATAGCACAGATTATGGGAAAATTCTTATACTACAGACATTATGAAGAAAAATATAAATTAAGATGAAAAGCAAAACATCATTGCTTTTAAATCATTGCTATGCATGTCATCCGTAGATATAGTTCTGAAATTATATTATTATGATAATAGACACCATTGCTGGAGCATAAGCCAAGTGTTGCACATACATTACTTCATATAAGCTTCATTACAAACTGCAAGGAAAATATCATTGCCTTGAAAAAAAAATATTCAACCAATTAAAATTATATTTAGGTATGATTGCCATGAGGGCCATTTTCAAAACAATTATTTTATACTTATTGCACACTCAATAGAGTAAAGGGAAACAATCTAGATTTTGTAATTTTGATCTTTTTTTTCAACTTTACTAAGTTTACAAATGAAAGAGAAAGATCACAATATAGAAGGATATAGGTAGATGAGGGTAAAAGGGATCAAATATATGGTGATGGAAGGAGCACTGACTCGGGTGGTGAACACACAATGTGATATATAGATGATGTATTACAGAATTGTACACCTGAAACCTATGTAACTACTAGCAACTGTCACCCCAATAAACCTTAATAAAAAAAACTAAATAAAAATAAAAGAATATACTTAAGTAATGACCTTGTTATTAAAAAATCTTGTTAAATCATTTTCAATTTATTTATGTAATAAATTGCATAATTCAAAGAAACCAGAGAACAATACTAATATACTTCTTATATTATTAAACTTTAATTTTCCATATAGGAGGTATCCTAAAAAAATGAGTATTTCATAAAATCCAGCTATAATTTACATATTAATAGTTAAAATATACTGAGTAACTTTGTTCCAGGAATGTTAGATGGCCAAAATAGTCAGACTCGTACTTCACTCTCCTAAATAGTGTGATGAAATAGAAGAAGCACAAAAATAGCAAGTAGCTTGCCCCAAATCATAAAGTCGGCATTTGGGTAAGAAAGGATTTGAATCCTGACATTATGACAGAGCTTCAGCATTTTAGTACTGGTAGATACCACCTCTGATATGCCACTATTGTCACCAAGGATTTGGGAAACAACTAAAAATATCTTGATCAGATGTCAGATAGCTTTACTGTCCAAAGAGAGAACAGTATTTTATTTACTGGAATCAAAGTATAGTGATCATCAGTAAAGTTTAGTCACATGTTTATGCCTTCCCCATATCTGTTGTGGCCCTATGCAACTGAACAGCATTAATGATTTGACCATTTCAAATAGGTATAATGTTTTGTAGGTTTATAGTAATTAAACTCATGAGGACAACTCTAGCATAAAGGCATAGAGGTAATGAACTTGTATGATGGCAGATTTTCTGCATTTTATGTGAAGTGGCACAAAAATAACTAAAAGTGGATTTTGAAAAGTTAAGAATGGATATTATAATTTCCTGAGTAAGCACTACAACAAATAATACGAAGTGGTATAGCTAAAAAGTCCAAGGGTAAATTAAAATTAATTTCTAAAATTTGTTTAAAGACTAAGTGTCACCTAAAGGTAGTATAAGTTAGTTAAAGAAGTGTTTTTGTTTTGTTTTTTTCTTTTCCTAACATCTTGCAGCTTCATTGACATAATAATTCCCTTGCTCTAATTATAGAAAAAGCAAAATATCTACAACCATATTAAGAAGCCTCATATGACTAATTAAAACTGCATGCTTTCAGCCTCTGAATTGATAAAGCATAAAGTGCTCTTTTTTTCCTCCACTATCCCCAAATGCCATGGTTCCCCCATCCCCATACCCCAAATGCATACAAGAATCACTACCTTGAAAGCTTTTATAACTATAGATATGTTGTGGTGGAAAGATAATGGATAGCTCTTAATTACATTATTCCAGTTTATAAAAAGTAATTATGTATCTCTACAGCTGAATTTTTATGAATAAGCCAGACATTTTTTTTAATTTTGAGCTATGTTAGAGAGTTCCCTAGTAACCAAATATATATCTTGTTTATCTCCAATTCCATAATGAGAAAATTTGCTTTATTTGTGATGCCTTCTTAATCTCCATGAGTTTTCCACAGAGATTCAAAGGGTATTTGGAAGGAGGATTAAGAATTATGAGCCAACAAATGGTATAACAGTGAAGAAATCACAAAGAAGTTAAAATCACGACAGCAAATTATGCATTTGCTTTGTAATCTTAACCACCCTAGATTCTTAATGCAGTTTCCACATCTGAAAAATGAAAGGACTGAATTAGATTGTAATAAAAGAATTTTAGTCTTGAAATTATATTATTATGATAATAGACACCGTTGCTGGGGCATAAGCCAAGTGTTTCACATACATTACTTCATAGAAGCTTCATTACAAACTGCAAGGGAGATATCATTATCTTTACATTAAAGCATAAAACTGAATTTCAGAGAGTTATCCCTTCAAGTAGAAGCCAGAATCCAAATAAAATTAGAATTTGAAGCTATGAGCCTTGTTTTAAGAATTTATGGGTGGCTGGGTTTTATGTAATATGGAATCAAAATGAGAACTATGTGGTATTAAGTATTTGTATTAAGGTAGAATGAGGGCGAAATCCATTTATCGATCCATTCAACATTTCTTAAATACTTAATATGAGGATGCCGCCATGTTCATTCTGAGACTAAGGAAAGATTTTTAAAAGCCCATATCAATTTTTCTCTAGCATTAAATATTTTCTTAAATGTATGTGTTTTTGAGTTATTCAATGAAAATGTATTTCATGATGAAAAATCTTGAAAAATTCAGTTAAAATGTTAACATTTTCCAACGCCTTTTTTTTCTCTAAAATGTGAATTGCAAGGGATGATGAGCATAACAGTTTTCTCAAGATGATTGATCCGTGAACCTTGTTTTAAGCAGCAGCTTTGGATCTTTTCCATGAGACACACTTTAGGAAATTATATTTCTGGTTCTCTTTTCTTTAGCTAATTGATAGACACATGGGACAGAAAGATTCCATTTCAAATTATACATCCAATCTGAATGAGATGTGTGCAAATTTTTCTTATTTAATTAAATTTATATGTTATATGGAATTATGAGTGCTCCCAAATAAAATACTTTAAATTAATCTAAGAAGAGTGAACTACACTAAAACTCATCACAACTGAAAGCCAATACCAGCCTTTTTTTTAAATAAACAATTGACACAATTAACAAGCTTTTAAAGAAAGCTTATAAATATCTTGGAAAGAACTAATAATGGCAAGATTTACTGAAACTTAGAAGGAGGTTTTTTTGAGCATTAAGATAATCATAATTAATATTTTTGTGGACAAAATCATAATGAAAAAAGAAATTCTACTAGTAACATTTGAAATAATTTGATGTGTTACATTTTATTCCTCAGCCATCATTTAATCCTTTTTTCACTTTTAAGGTTTTGGCACAGTGTTCTTGAATCTGTGTCAGCTAATTTAATACAGCATCCTTCCTCTCAAGCATAGTGGATTAGTAATAATTGGATCTTTGCACAGAATGCATTATTTTATATTAGAGGATGAATTTGATTCCCTAGAAGATCAAGAAACTGTTCTCTAATTGAAGATACTTATAGAGAAAAAAATAGATAATAGCCTCAGTCCACACTGATTCAGAGTTTAAACATGATTTTAATAAAAAGTAATGTTTAAATCTCATGTAAATGTGTATGCATTACATAAGCATTACACACAAATTATTTACTAATATCATGTTATGAAATGGAACTTTTGTAAGTTGTTTTTGAAATGGAAACATTGGTCATAATTTAATGACCATTTACTTCATTACACTTCAATTAGCATTGCATAAATCATGTAAGATTTATAAAACAAGTTAATAATTTAATTTTGGAAGACAAATTTTTGTACTGTGTTGCAACACAACTTATTATGCAATTTTAATTAAAATTTAATATTTCACAAGCAATTTATCTGTTTAAATAGCAACTTTATGCTGTGTATATGTCCTCCCAAACTGGAAGGATTTTTTTTTTCTTAGTAGCTAAAAATAAAGTACTAAACAGTATATTGCCAAAGACTTTTTACTCCATTATGTGATCTTGGATTGGTGACAGAGGAGGAGGAGGAGTAATAGGTGAAAAATACAGTTGGCTGAAGGTTTTCAATCTAAAAAATGTGTGATTTTCATGGAGAAATATGTCAATTATTTATTATTATTATTACTAATAATAATAATTGAAAATCACATATTTTTCAGATTGAAAACCTTCAGCCAACTGTATTTTTTATCTTCCAACCTAGTATTAGGTGGTCAAAGAGAGAAATAACATAGAGCTTATTGAAAAAAACTTGTGGAATTGTTATTGTAAAGATATAATAGCCATGTAATTCTGGAAAGCTAAAGGAACAATGTGAGATAGCCATGGAGTTCGAAAATAAATGTCCGCTATGCCGCATGATGATTATACAAGAGATCTTGCCGGAGTAGCTTCTAATGTATTCAGAGACAAGAAAATGGAATACATTACGGCCCATGAGCAATGCAATGGAAAAAGGAATAACACCATAGCGGTTCTTGCATAGGCAAGTATGAAAGAGCTAAGAAGGTAAAGTGATAAATTTAGGGACAAGAACAAAACCTTAGTTCCCCACGAGTTCTTGTAGGTGTATCAGAGTGGAAGTCTGTGAAAGAAAATGTGAAAAAGCTGGTCGTGTATTTTTAATAACAACAACAAATTAAAACATAAAGCTTATGGGGAACAACAAGCTTGGGTGAGAAACTGCAATATAAATATTTCTAAGGGAGATTTCATGTGTTAACAATGTTTTTAGATTAATTGTCATCATATTAAGGACTCTGAGATCTTCAGGCCAGTATTTTTGTCTTAGCATCTCAAGGAAACTAATCTTTCGGGGCAAACATGTGTTTACTTAGCTTTATGTACAACTTTTATGTTGGTACTCACTTGCTCAAATCTATCTTCAAAGACCAGTGCTTCATGAAAGATGGATTGAAATTTCTTTAATATGTGTTTTAACATTCCATCAACTGACTCAATATCATATATTTAAAGGGCATTTACATTTTCTCCTTTATGAGTCTTGTATTCCACGGTAAATTCACTAGATTCAACTCAACCAGCATTCTTTACACATTCACTTCCCATGCCATGCAGAATGCCCTTCTCTCTGCTTGTTTTGTTTCCATTCATTTTTCAGATACTGTAACACATGACATAACAAGACTTGATATGTCATACCCTCCTTATCTCTCAGCGAAAATATCTTATTTCTGGTATGTTCTTGTCTTTGATCTTTGGGTTACTTAGAAATATTACTTAATTTTAAAATTGTTAGCATTTATCCAGTCTTATTTTTAGTATTTATTTTGATTTTGAAGGAGCTATGGTCAGAAAATATACTCTACATAATTTGAATTATTTTGAAATTGTTGGACTGGATGTATGATCTAGAATTTTATAAATATTGCCTGTGTTCTTGAAAAGAACATGTATTCTGCAGTTGTTGAATGTGATGTTTCATATATGTCAATTACATCAAATTTGTTAATTTTGTTATTCATATCAACTATAGATAGGTTGAGTTCTATATACTTGTTCTTTTGGCTAATGAGAGAGTGTTAGGATAAAGTCATCTACTATGATTTATAATTTCTTTATTTATTTACCCATTTACTTCTGTTTATTATTACTTTGCACATTTTTCAGTATCCTTATTAAGTGTGTAAATATATATATATATATATATATATTTATTTATTTATTTATTTATTTATTTATGAATATAAGCAATATGTTTTCATACTATGCCTTATATTATACAAATTACCATTCCTGGGTTGTGCTAATGGGGACTTGTTTGTTCTAAGCTCTTTGTAGACATCTCATTGTGCTTTGTTGTCCTGAACACCTAATGGAATTTTTAAGTGCCTCCTGGTATCCCTAAGCTTGCCCTGATGACCTAAGCACACCTTGGTAACCCTGCTGCATCTGAGTGTCCTTTCGTTTTTCTGAGTGATTTTTCATGATCCTAATAACACCTTTGTGATACTGAATGTTTCTTAGTGTTCCTGAGTCTTCTCTGGTGATGTTGAACACATCCTGGATGTCTTGATTGTTCCCTCATAATTTTTATCCAGCTCAGTTGTAGTTTCTGCTCCTTGAATTTCCTGAATGTCCTGGTGTTCTTTGGGTCTCCTGAATTATATGAGTTTCTCATGCTGTTCCTTATAGACAGGAGGTTGTCTTGAGTGTCTCCTAATTGTCTTGATATCAGACTGGTAATTCTCATTGCCTCCTGGTTTTCCGTAGAATGTCAGATTTTCCTCATCACCTCCTGGTGTGCCTATATTTTCTATGGTTAGCTAGAGAGCCCTCCATTTACCTAGTCACCTCAGAATGTCCAATATTCTCCTGTGCACATTGGTAATTTTATAAAGATTTTTAAGAGTATAAAGATTTTTATAAGATGTGTTTTCCAGTCTCATTATCTATTCTACGTTTGCTTTGCTCAGAGAAAGCATCTTTGCTGAATGGGGTTTTTGCCATCATGTGACACCACTATTTTTTCTGATATATCTGAGCCTCCATGTCCTCCCTATTTTGTATTGTTCCAGCCTTATGACTGATGGCAGCCCTAAGATTGTCCCAAGTGATCATCGCATACATATGCCTTTTCACCCACATTGTGCTGTAGAGGCCCCTTGTCCCTTTTATGATCATAATCCAGTTCACACAATATGTATGTTTTCCTGTCTCTTCTGGGTCATAAGAAAACCAAAGTGGCCAAGTGGCATTCTGAAATTTTCAGTTTATTGGAAATATTGTTGAGTCCCTTTATATTATAGAAGCACATTTCTTCTTTAGAAATTAAGATTCTCAATCAGCAGAGGCTAAAGGTGTAGAGTATAGAAGGAAAGGTTTTTACAAGTTTGTATAATTATGAGAAGTAATGCTCTCACTTTTACTCTATGGTTTCTGGACACATGTGTCTGATAATGAGATAAACAGCAGTGAGCAGTGTTTATGATATCAAGGCATATACCCAATCCTATGGCACAGCACCTTAAAGTTTCAAGGTTTATCCCTTAGCTGACTCCCTGAATCTTCTACAATCCATTCCATTCATTCTAAGACCAGTAGCTACTTCTCCATGAGAAACATGACAAAATCAATTAATCCCATAAGATCATCTCATTGTCTGATGTTCTCTTCTGTAAAATGAGTTTATTGTCAGAAGCAAAATAGTAAGGTAAACAATGATACATAAGATGAGCTTCTGGAATATCATGAATTATGCTGCTTGTCAAGAGATGATGAACACAGATAGCATATTCATCCCAGGATAGGTGTTTATTCCACTAAAGACAAATTGTCATATAAACTGTGACAGACAAATTGTCATATACACCAAGGTTTCAATGTAACTGAACATACACTATTATTAAATGGATGTCACAGCAAACATGGAACCTTGTTCTCAAGGCCTTGGCCACCCTGCATTGAGCTATAATCTACAGTAGCCTATTACTGCCTGTTGTCAACATATCGTGCAGAACTACTTTTAAATCAGGCTCAATGCTTTGTTATGCAGTGATCCGGATATTTGGAACAACCCAGAGGCCATTAATGTGAGTGGAGGCAAAGGTGGCTGTTCAGGGAAGATGAGCTGTACTGGGAAATGAGTCACCAGTTCATCCAATTATGTGCACTTTTGGAACCTGTTATAGCTGATGTCATCTTTGCAACTTTCACTTGATGAGTGCTGCTTCCCCATAAAAAATTATGAATACTTGGACCAGGATACACAATTCATGACAAACAGTTTAGTAATCATAGTCATTTGATGTCTGCAGTTCAAATATTAAAACTCTCTTAGGTCTCAGTAGCAAGCCAAGGTTTACTTCCATGAAAATTATCTCCTAAAGTGCACATGAGCTTGCTCCCAAATCTGAAGTTTCTGCACTGCTTTTCTCCTGTTGGTGCTTGGCACCTTCCCATATATTATCTTGATCTGTGGAAAGATAATCCCAGCAGGTCATAAAAGAAAGGTTGCATTGTTCCATGACCTGCAGTGGCGAACAACTAGAAAACTTTATATTTTGTTGACTGAGAGCATGGAGGCTTTTGGCAGCTTTATGTGTTAGTCAGTAATGGGCATACCTAAAGTGTATCACCACAGTCTATGGAATACTAGTGTCCCATTTTCTAATTCCAATTATAAGGTGTGATCACAAAATACAGTGAACTCTGCTGCCAAGTACCATCCAACAGAAAGGCAGGGATCTTCAATACGGGTAGCAGTGCACCGAACCTTAGCAACAGTATGTGACAAGTTTCAGCTTGTTTGGTACAGTCAGTTGGGTATGAGCTATGGTTGAGAGAAGGTGTGTTTTAAAGTGTGCCATAAATCATGGATCACGAGCAGCATATTAACATGAAATGGGCAAATGGTTTCATCCTACATCATGGAAACTCTCTGTGTCACACATGGCTTCTGGTATAGCAAATTCTGTCACATAAAAATATTACGGTGTGTCCTCACCTATCTTATTCACAGTATCTGGCACCATGCAACTTCTGGCTCTTCCCCAAAGTCAAAATGATCATAAAATGTAAATGTTTTAAATCAATTCAGGACATCAAGGCAGCCACGACAGTGCAACTAAAGACACTCATGAAAGAGGACTTCCAGAACTGCTTCACAAACTGGCAAGAATGATGGGATAAGTGTGTTTGAAGTGAAGGGGAGTATTTTGAGGGGAATTAATGGCAATGTGTCTTTACTATAATATTCTTTTTAATTTAAGCAATTATCATATGTTTTGATTACACCATAAAATTTCAAATTCAAGCAGATCACATAGTGTATATTAGATTTCCATTATATTAATGCATGTCATTTGTTTGTAATTTTGTTATTATCTATAATTATTCTGGGTGCAAATTTTTATTAATTTGTTTTTATTACACAGGATACAAAGGATTTCCTTTCTGGAAATTAAGTGACTCTCAGAATAATCTAGAAAGTTGAAAATAAGTGCTACTTTGACTTTTCAGGGTTAATTCAAATTATAAAGGAAAACAAAGAAACCTACACACTGTTGCAGAAAGGGGTAACCAGGAGGGCTACTGATAATTTAGGGGCCAGATTGATAATCCTACTGACACTTTCATTGTCAGTAACTTCCACCAAGAGGCAAATGTCATGATGAAGACACTCTCATTGATACTTCAGACCATTGACTTTCTCAAAAACTTGCCAAATTAGTGGTGCTTTTGATAATGTCTAATATTTAGCTCTCATTATAAGAAAAGAATATTATGCATTTCTTAAGCTGTATACAAATGAAAGTGCTAATTGCTCACAATTGGGTAATTTGTTTTCTATAATATGTTGCATGGCTAATATAAAACAAGTTTTCTAATATGTTGCATATCATGCAAAGTACTAATCCCAACATACATAAATGTTTCAATTTTAGTTTTACTTTATAGTGTAGCCCCAAGCAAACTTACTTACTTTAATTTTTTCCAGGATAAATAAATATACTACTATTTTATTTTTGGTGTTGTCTATGTATTTAGAAGTTCCATAAGAATATCAGAATCTTTATTTTGAAGCACACATTCTGTCTTTAATCCAGTCAACTCACTAGGTAATTTCTGACTTTTAGACAGTAAGTAAGAAGATTGATTAGAAATAAAATAAATCTTTTTGATGTCAAATATTTTGCATTACATAAAATAAACAAAAATATGACTTCTACAAATATAAGTATATATATATACACACAAATATATATATATATATACACAAATATATATATATACATAAAATATATATACACACACACACACATATATATATATATATACACACACACGCATATTTTTTTCCTTGTGATTAAGAAAATTACTTGTCTTATACATTAAGTTTTATATGAAACAGTATTATGTATTTCTATAGGTTTGGGCTTGGAATTGGGGTCAAATTTCATATTATTTCAGTTTAAGCTTTGTTCTTGATCATAAATTCATACTATGTTAGAATATTATGTTTAAAGGACCAGTTTTGAAAAGAAGAAGAAAAGGAGTAAAACACAAAGAAAAGGAGGGAATAGGATGAGAGACAATGAGAGACAGAGACACAGAATATGAGTCAGAACTTTGTAGTCCCACTGACCTTCCGCTTCCTCATTCCAGTGTCTAATGCATGCCCTGTTTGTATGTCTAGAAAGAAAGTCCTATAATTTTATATAAAATGCCTAAGCCCATGTAAGTAGTTTTTTTTTTCTTTATTACTTTCAACTAAAGGGATATGGACTATTATAACACAATATACTTATGAACCATTTAAAAATTATTTATATCTGTATTTTTTTAAGTGTCAGCAATATGTGAGTAACCAGGCAAAGTTATCTCTGCTATGTTACTCATATTTAAAAATTTCTTATGGCTACAACTCCAAAATGAGAAGTCACCAATAATAGCACACATTAGGCTGTAGATATAAGCTGAAATGTATTAGCACAAATAGAAAGGTGTTGAGAAAAATTAAGCTCATTAGCATTTTCCATATTGCTTTGGAGATAACACACAAATCAGTATAGTTACCAAAAAATGAGGAAAGTGTCATGCCTGTCTGCTGAGATGACCTCCCCAAAGAGTGGCTTCACTCTTTGGAAGGAATTAGATCATATACTCCTGGTGCGAATGGCAGGTTCTTATTAAATTATCAACTTCATAATTTATCGAGGAGACCATATTACCTACAAAAGCAAACATATAAAGAATAAATAGGAATCAGTACCTTTTTTTAAAGTAAACTAACTCTCTGTGCCTAATCCTGCATTTTCTGAATTTCTTGCATTGCAGAATAAAAAAGTCGTTCACAGCAATCATTTATTTTCCCCTCAAGCTTTAAGGCTAATACAATAAGTAAGCCCCAATTAGACACTAAACATTTTTGTGAGGACATATTATTGCAATGACTCAAAAGGGCTCTGCTGATAAGGATTATAAGCTAGGAGATAAAGCCTTCCTCTGTAAGCACTGGGCAGTGAGGAAACATACATATGATGAAGCATCAGTACTGGCTGTGATGTATTTCTTGTTCTGTAAGAATCTCTTAAGTTAACATACTTCCAAATAAAATCTATGCACTAAGAATTGTTTAAGTCACACAGTCAATAATCTCCTCTACGGGATCTAATAAGTTAATTGCGTATTAATTGACATAATGCTCTGAATATAGAGGACATTTGAGAATCAGTGTTAGCATTGTATTTTTTAAAGCAGTGTCAACTGATATTACAGGTGGTGTCTTTTATTTGTCTTTAATCTTGAGAAGGACATTTTTCTTTTAACACATTTCAACATATTTGAATACCAGTCAATCCTATTTGGGGAGTCTAAGATTTAAAACTATAGCTATTTATTGTGCCTACTTTTCAAATTGTATGTAAAAATGAATTTCTTCTGTTTTGTCAGTTACTTTAAACTTCAGCAAGTACACATAGCTTATTTATATTTGGGTATTAGTGTCTTCTAATTTAAACATTTCTGAGCAGGAAATTCTGTATAGTGAGTTGAGACACTATGGTGTCAGAGGCTCAAATATCTATTTCTAGATTGGTCACGCTACTGGCCTCCTTCCACAAGCATTGACTTTGTGAAAGAAAGTGCCTTTACCTGTTTTAAGCATCATAATGCATTCTTTCTGAAGTCAACATCTCTCTACTGGTATGGATATTAGCAATATTCTGTATTTTGGATAATATATATCTGCATCTTAAGATAGAATATATTGTTTTGCATTAAATATGTTAAGTATCTTTACCTAAATAAAAACCATTCATGAAAAAAAATATTGGCAAACATTTTAAAACTTTTCTGTTACACATTTTGCCCTCCTTATGTAATTTTTAAATACTTTATTAAAGTTTACTAAAATTTTGTGTGGTAAAATATTTGTGTTTTTTAAGATACTTTATTAATTAATGGAATTTAAACAATATTGGTATTTTATAAATTTAATTTCATTTTTGTGGTAAGAGCATTTAAGATCTACTTTCTTAGCAACTTTAAAGTACATAATGCAGTATTATTAACTATAATCACCCTGCTATACATTAGATCCCAGAACTTATTTATAACTAGAAGTTTGAATCCTATGACAAACACCTTCATATTTCTGTCATTCCACAGCCGCTGGTAACTGCTATTCTACTCTCTGTTTCTATGAGTTCAGCTGTTTTTAGATTCCATATATCATGATATCATACAACATTCATCTTTCTCTCTCTGACTTATATCACTTAGCATAATGCCCTGAAGGTCCATTCATGTTGTTGCAAGTGGCAGATTTCCTTCTTTCTCATGGCTGAATAATATTCAGTATATATCACTTCTGTCTTCATTCATCTGTTGACAGACACTTAAGTCATTTCCACATCTTAGCTATTGTGAATAATGCGGCAATACACATGGGAGTGAAGGAGACTCTTTTTATTTACTTTGGATGTATCCCCAGATGTGAGATTGCTGGATCATATAGCAGTTTTATTTTTAATATTTTGAGGAAACTTTATAGAGTTTTCCATAGTAGCTTCACAACACCTTACATTTCTTCTGACATGCACAAGGATTCCTTATTTCCACATTCTCACCAATACTTGTTATCTCTTAAGTTTTAACAGGTGTGAGGTGATATCTCATTGTGGTTTTGATTTGCATTTCCCTGATGATTAGAGATATAGAGCACCTTCTCATGTACTTATTGGTCATTTCTATGTCTTTTCTGAGAAAAAAATGTCTATTTAGAGCTTCTGTCCATTTTTATTCAGTTTCTTATATTGAATTGTATGTGTTTTTATATATCTCAGATATTAATCCTTTATAAGATGTAGTGTTTGCAAATATTTTCTCTTACCCTCTAAGTTGCCTTTTCATTGTATTGATTGTTTCTTTTGCTGTCCAGAAACTTTTTAGTTTGATATAGTCCCACTTATTAATTTTTGCTTTTGTTGTGCTTTTGGCATCATGTCCATAAAAACCTTTATCAAAACCAATGTCAGGGAGTTTTTTTTTCTGTATTATTTCTAGGATTTTATGGCTTGGGGTCTTACGTTTAAGTCTTAATTCATTTTGAGTTAAGTTTTGTGAGTGAGTACAATTTTATTTTCTGCATGTAGTTATACTATTCTACCAGACCATTTATTGACAAGACTATCCTTAGTCTATTGAGAATTTTGAGACCCTTGTCAAATATTAGTTGCCTGTATATGCAGAAAATTTCTTGGTTTTGACACTAAGTATCAATTTTCCTTTATTTTGCTAAAGAAAAGAAAGAGGAGAAAGAGGTGGAAGAAAAGGAGGAGGAGGAGGAAGAGGAGGAGGAGGGGGAGGAGGAGGACGAAGAGGAGGAGGAGGGGGAGAAGGAGAGCTAAAATTTTCAGATGGAAACAATGCTTCTGTACATATGAGTATATGGGGTTGAAAATCTCAGCTCC
>NW_017732004.1:41592-52450 GCF_001890085.2 Hipposideros armiger | reverse complement strand
ATTTCTTGGTTTTGACACTAAGTATCAATTTTCCTTTATTTTGCTAAAGAAAAGAAAGAGGAGAAAGAGGTGGAAGAAAAGGAGGAGGAGGAGGAGGAGGAGGGGCAGGAGGAGGAGGAGGAGGAGGAGGGAGATGGTAGAGGGGAGGAGAGCTAAAATTTTCATTTGGAAACAATGATTTAGTACATATGAGTATATGGGGTTGAAAATCTCAGCTCCTGAGTCTGTCCTGATTGCTCTAACAATCAGTGTACCTTATTTCACAGGACAAAGGGCATAACTCAGTGTATTTATATGGCCCAATTTGGGCCACAGAGATCTAGGGTTAGGGGTTTTGATAGGGGTTTTGATCAATTTCTGGAAAGGCACACATTTTTGTTCTCCTGCACAGGAAGCTGTAAGAATATGAGGAAAGTTAAGCACTATGAAAACCCTGCTTGTTCATGAGGCCAACACACAGAGCAGATCAGAAAGTAGAGAAAGACAGGTCAGTGAGATCATTACAGCCCTTCTAACAATGCTGTCTCTAGCTTCAAGTCATATAAAGGTCTACAGTCATTGTTTTTGTTAAGCCCATTGGGTTTTCTTTTCCTGATGCTTATATTTTAAAGAGTAGAAATTTATATTTGAGGAACTCACATCATTTAAGTAATTACTGAAGATATGAAATTGGGGAAAAGAGAAACATTTGTAAATATAAGAAACATTTATAAATATAAGGAAACATATTTTGTTTACATACTATTTGAAGTACTTTAGATTGAAGAAGCAAATATATACATATATATATATATACACACATATATGTGTATATGTTTGTTTTTTCAAATAAAAATACACAGGATATCACATAGTATAATTTTAAACTAAAAAATTTCAGAAGTTTAATTGCCACAAACAAAAAAATCCATTTAAAATTTTAATTATTTAAATGTCATATTTATTTGGTTATTTGAATTTTTAATGAAGTGTAATTTTATCTTTTACGTTAACATTTGTCATCTTCAAATGGAGGGCTGAAATAAAAATTCAAAGTTCACAAAATTCACAAAATTAAATATATGTAAACAAAATATAAAAAAGTTTGCAGGGATTTTTTTTTCTTCTCAATTTGTAGTATATTCCAAGGAAAAATATCAGTGGTATGCCCTTAAGCAAGCACTCTAGAAAGAGAAAAGAACAAAACAAAAACTCTCTGATTTGTAGTATTTCCTATAACTGCTACTACCATGACTGATGTCAAGCTACCAAGGAGATGTTATGAAATACAGAGTCGATAAGAGATACTCAATTGGCTATGCTCACAAGATAACAGGGGAGGCTGCCGAACACAAATTAAAGGAGCTGATTTGAAAAAGAAAGTGCAATTGAATTTAAACAAGCATAGTTAAGTGATAGTTGAATAAAATGGCAAGACCTAGATTGAAGGGAGAAAAATGTATGTTTGTTTTCAAGCATTAAAGCCTGCAAAGAATATTATGATCTTTTACCTAAAAGAACATGTAATATGTGTGTATACATGCATAATAATGTTTACCACTATTGCCAAAAACTAGAAGAGTTTGAGATTTTACCCAATTTATAAGCTCATAAACTAGTATGCCAGTTTAATGGACACTGGCAGAAGACACACCTCTTGGCCAGAATCAATGGACTTTATTCACAAGACACAGCAAAGAGCATCTGCATATAAAAATGTGTGTCCCCAAGTCCTATAGGACAACAAAGATGGGTCCAGATAAATGTCTGCACATGTAGTAGTAGGTTACGTTAAAGGAGAAAACTGAAGTTAGAGAACCCATACCTTTTATGGTGGGCTGTAAGTACACCTGCCCTTTGGTCTGGCAGGAAATATTATTCTGTTTTCCAGCATAGTCGGAAACAAAAGGTCTCTGTGTATAAGATGTGCAGAAACATAAGAGACCCATGAAGATAATTGTCTTCCAAATCTTTATATATACAGATAACTATTGTTATTCATTGAGTTGTATTTTATGAAGTCACCACCAAAAATAAATTAGCAAATATTATACCATTGCTCACAGAGGAAACAGAGAATTAGTCTCCTGCTAGCTTCTGGTCACAATAATTTCATCAACAAATCAATATATAACGTTTTTATATATATTTCTGTTTAATGACATCTTATTTAATATACAACGTTGATTCATAAACATTGAACTCACAGCACTATAGCATTATCACTCATGCCTGAACAAAGCAATCTAACACATATATGATGTTCTCTACATTGCCCATCGCAGCCTTCAGCACTATGCTTGGGGGCTATTCTAAGCAGTGAAGTCACCAACAAAATCCACAAAAGGTGAAAAAAAGTGGTGTACTAAATAGGCCGTAAAAAGTACACGTTTACAGTATCACAGATGAAACAAGAAGGCATCACCTTGTTTGACCTCCTCTGGGAAGGTGGCCACCTGGTGACTCAAAAGTTTTGTAACTGCATGTAACTGCAAATGACCACAGAAACACTGTGGGTATTATCAGGGTTACAAATGCATTCTAGCAAGCACATGATTTCTAAATATAGAATTTGCAAATAATGAGGATCAACTGTATGTCATGAAGTATAATTGAACATATTGTAGAATATGAAGAGAATATTCTTTATTGATTCCTGTTTTATTTATCAATGTAAGATTATTCAAATATACATATCCAGAATGTCCTGGTGACTTAGAAATGAAAGTATTCAAAAGCAAAAAACCTGCAGTATCTGCTAAAAGGTTTTTACAATCCATGTTTGGGATAAACCAAGTGCGTACATTCCTATAATCCAAGGGAGGGAGTGACACCAAGATAGGTACCTGAGAGACACTTTTGATGGAAGAAGGGGAAAGTCTGTATTAAAGAGATATTTCAAGAAGTTTGAATTTAACTTGTTTATACTAAGAGATAGGCTTGAACAGTAAAGGAAACAATTGATGACTAACTTTTAGCAAAATTTATAGTTTATTAGAAGGACATGGTATATTAACATCAAAAAACATTGAACTACAAACAGTAAGAACTGGAATCCCTAATTAATTAAACCAGAACTGATAGTTTTAAAATATATCTTAATCTTTTCAATTTATATTAATTACCCCAGTGCCTTCACTCCACTGTTGTTCATGCCTTTCTCATTTTTACAGAGACAATTTCAATTTCCTTCTAATTTGAAACCTTGCCACCACTCTTTTTCTTATCATACATTTTTTATTATTGAAATATAATAAAATCCACTCTTTTAAAATACACAGTTCAATGATTTTTAGAAAACTCACCAAGTTGTGAAACTATCAGCACTTCCTAAATCCTAAATGTTTTCATTATACCCACCATCAAGACCACCAAAAGAAACCCAGTATCCATTAACAAACACACTCTCTTTTCTTCCCTTCAGTTTCTGGCAAAGAATAATTTGCTGTATGTCTCTATGAATTGGCCTATTAGCACATTTCATGTAAATGAAATCATACAATATGCAGTCTTTCATGACTGACTTCTTTCAAGGTTCATTCATGTTATAGCATATATCAGTACTGCAACCATTTTTAGTGTTGAATAATAATTCATTTTATGGGCATAGCCCATTTTTCTCATGCATTCATCATTTGATGGAAATTGGGTTATTTCGTCTTTTGGGTTATTATGAATAATGTTTCTATGAACATTATTAAACAAGTATTTTTTTCTTTGTTTATGGACATAGGTTTTCCATTCTCTGAGGTATATACTTAGGAAGGGAATTGCGGCCTAATATGGTAACTCTATGTTAAACTTTTTGAGAAACTTCTCCATTCCTGACATTCAATTTAGCAAAGTTGTAAAACAGATAATAGAGGATTCCAAGGCAGCACATTCATTCCACAGTGTTAACCTGCCTATGACATGAAGCTAAGGTGGAGATTGATTCCCTGGGAAGCATAAGTTGTGGTTCGCTGATCTACCAAAAACCTGCTGAGAGTTGAACTGCATCATCGATTTTATTCAGGGCTTGGTTTTGCAACTGATTGCATTGGCCACCTATTATAATATGAGGATGAAACTGTACCTAACCAAATAGGTTACAATGTGAAAATATTCCTGGATACAGGCAGAGAATCAAGTGAGGCAATTGCATTATTTTGCCATAAATGACTTGTTGGAGAGAAATCTGCTTTTATGGATATTCCCTCTTTTAGTCATTCAATTCGTACTTTCCTTTTTCAGTGATTCCAAAACATTCTTTTGTGGAGAGGATACCTTTACCTCTGTTTTACGACTTCCTGTGTGGATTTGATATATGTATGCTACCTTAATTTAATCATGAAACTGTACTAAATCTGTTTGATCAATGTAAAAGTTATACAATATGTATTACTGACTATATACATCACTTATTTAACAATTACATTGTTAAAATTTTAATTTTTATTTAAGTGAAATCTTGCCATTGGTGACATCAATGAACCTAGAGGATATTATACTAAGAGAAATAAGTCATACAGAGAGAGACAAATACTTCATAATTTCACTTATATGTGGAATCTTAAAAAAATAAATAAAAATAAACAAAACAAAAATAGACTCAGAAACAGAGATCAAACTGATGCTTGACAGAAGGCAGAGAGATGGGGAGATGGGTGAAAGTGAAGGGGAACACAGTCAATATTGTGATACGTGTGCAAGGCGACAGATGAGTCCTAGACTTAGTGTGGAGATCACAGTATAAGGTATATAAATGCCAAGTAACTATATTATTCACCCTAAACTAATATAATATTGATACCAGCTATTTTTTAAATAAAATTTTTAAAATAAATGAAATAAATTTTAATTCTCATTGAATAAATAAAGCTGTAAAGCTCTTAATGCTAGTTGTATAGGCATTAATTTAGTGTTTCATTTCTCTTTTAAAGATACAGCTATAAAGGAATGTTTGACTTTTTTTTAATATTATCTGGTTTCTTAAAAGATTTATTTCAGGTTAAATAGTAAAAACCAATGTGAATATGTAATGAACCTTAATGTTTCATAACAAATCTTTAATATAAAAGCTTTATAAAAATGATGTTAATGTTTCCCTTGAGCTTATTAACAATTTATATTTTATGTTTTGTGAGTGCACAGTGTATTGAGACATTAAGAAAGAGAACCTGGTCAAGAGAGAGAGACTTCACAATAAGAAATTTAAAACAAAAATGTCAAGAAATTTTTATTGAATGAACTCTTTCCCCAAGGAGTTTTTAAAAGTATTTGCAGAAACTTGCCAGAAAGAAGAAAGTACTTGACCAATATTACCTCAAATGTCAGAGAAAAGGCAAAGCACCAAATAGTTTGGAACTCAGCAATTACTGAAGTATTTCATTATTAGAAAAATACTTAAGGAACACCTACTACAAACCAAGCCCTCTACTAGATGCCAGGATAGATTGAATGAAACTGTTATTTATGCCCTTGTGGAGTTTGTAAATTTATGTGATATAATATAATAATTTATATCAATACAAAATTTCAAATCATGTTTTATGGTATACAGGGATATAAAAGTATTCATAAACAGAATTCAATGAGAATCTTATATTGATGGAGGGATTAGGAAAAGCCACTCTTTAGAAATGTTATTTCACCTAACGGAAATATGACAAAGTGTTCTCCTGATAAACATTTAGAAACTGATGGCTTAGATACCATAAATTGGAACACCATAATTTGAGAAAAGAATGGCACAAGAGAAGAATGGGAATTAGCAGAAGACCGTCAAATAAGACCCTTTTCAAAGGAGTTTGCATTTGTTATATGTTAAGACACTACTAAGTTTTAGGAGGGAGTAATATCTTGCGACCAGGGATTTTGTAAAGATAACACTAGAAATGATGAAAAGTCTGGATAGTGGACATGGTAGAAAACATAGTCACCAATTAGTGTCTCTCGTCATTGAGAAATAATGGTTATAAAACTCTGTCTCTAAGCTCCAAGGTTGCTCTTTGAATCAATTCCATATGCTTCTGTAGCACTGGGACCCTGAAAATTATATCTTTCCCTTGCGAGTGGCTTTCTGTAAGGTTCTACCAATAGAAGGCACCTGGGTTGCCTAGAATTTCAGCAAACCAGGAAATCTTCCTATCTGCATCCCCTGGATAATGTGCAAACTTCCCCAGGCAGCTAGAATTGTTTCCAGCCATGGTTGGTTCCAGTTTCCAGCTTCTTTTCACACACAACCAACCCCATCAACTTCCTCGAAGGCACCAACAGCAGCCAGGCTGTGCTCCTTCATGAGCTGTCTGAGGGCCAGCGCTGAAAACCCTTCCTCCTGAGCTCCTTTGGTACCACTTCCAGCTGGACAGTGCCTCTTCTTCAGAGACTGGCTTCCATGAGGCCCTACCTCTATATTTTTAGATTCCCATAATCATATCTGCTTCCCTTTGTTTCTTCAGCTCTAGGGGCGAGAGTCACGCCCTGCAGTTATTATCTCTGTGATACTTCAGTTTCTCCCTTTTGCTTTTATAATCCTCTAATTCTCCTAGATTTATGTAACCAATTTTTCCATGTTAATTCCTTTGTTAAAAATAAATTTAGTAGCAGAAAAAAATCTTTCCTGTGTAGACTTTCCCTATGTATTGCAAGATGTTTAGCATGTTGATTACCCCTTTAAGGTAATTGCCTAACCTCTACCAACATATAGTGATAACCAAAACATTCCCACATAGTTCAAACTTGTCTTCCAGGGGTTTTGATAGCATACTTGGAACCATATAATGGTTCTAATAGAGAAGTAGAGGGGTAGATCGATGTACAGATTTTAGGGTAGGCTTGACAGGACCTGACGATGAATTCTATTTGGAGTTCTTAAAAAGGAAGGTTTCTGCCATATGTCACAAAGTGAATAGATGTGACAATTACTGAGAAAGGAAAATTAAAAGAATAAATACATTCAGAATAAGGAAAAAGTGTACAATTTTTAGGTGCTATTTTTGAAACACCAATGTAATAGCCATACAAGAGTTTCAAATGCTCTCATCATTTGAATATTCTGTTATGGAACACAGAAGTATGGTCCACAGTATTATGAACACTTAAAATTTGTTGGCATAACGTTAGCAGTTAAACCTTAGGAATGCATGAGATCTTCAAGAAACGTAATTAGATAAGAGAATATAGACCTACAAAAAGGGAGATACGCATGAGTCATAGAAAAAGAAGTTAGCAGAGTAGAGTTAGAAGTAGAAGCCAGAGAGATAGCCAAAACAAACCGACAAAAAAAAGAAAAGAAACATTTCAAAAATCCAAATGGGGCCGACTGAGTGGCGCAATGGTTAAGAACTGGCTTGGGACACCAGAGGGCCCCGTTTCGGATCCCATATATGAGGGCCAGTGACACTGCCCTCCACAGCTAAGATGCTGATCAACAGCACAACCTGGAGCTGGGCTGCCATGAGTCGCCGGCGACGGTGTAGGTTGCAGCCCCTGTGGCAGTGGGTTGCCACAGGCTACCGTATGTAGCCAGCAGCCAGCGTGAGCGGCCGTCCAGAAGCCGGCGACTGATCTGTCTCTCCCAGGAAGAGCACAATGATGGTGCCAACTTGGGCAGCAACGTCCTCCACAACTAGACTGAAGAACAAAACAACAGCAACTTGTCTGTTGTCCTTCCCCCAATTCCCCAACTCTGTTCCCATCCAAATTCCCCAATAAAAATATATTTAGTTGGGGTGACTGGACTAGTTGGGATGGATGAAAAATTTAAGGAAACTGAGGAATATGTAATGCAAGAATAATAAACACAATCTTTAGAATCTTTAGGCTTTGTTTTTATGGCCAGGCTCTCTGTGTACATTAAGTGGTTCGACATTTAAATTTATATATATATATATATATATATATTTCATAACTTCATTTGTTTTAGTAGATCCAGGATAAATGAGCAGAAATAAAGATTATCCTAGCCAACAATTCCAATCAACTCTACAATTACCTTTTAAAAAAAAAAGTAGAAAAAATTTAAAACAGCAAAATTATATGATTAACATAGTAATGGCTGTAGTGGAAAAAGCATACCTTTTCAAATATATTAAAATAATTATGCAAATACTTTTAATATTTCACTTTCATAGGATCATTTGACTGTGTGTATTCACTATCAGCATTTTTACTGTAAATATAACACTGATGTCACTAAGTATTACCACAGAAGGAAACTGTAGAGTCCAAAATGTGAAAGTCAAGTCATTGATTAATTTATTTAAGTGAACTGTTTCTTGATTCTCAATACTGTCTATAATAAGAAGAAAGATTAAATTTGCAGTACACATGCTCCAATAAATATCAGTGCAATTACCTACAAGAATTTGCAAAGTCTATGATTAAATGTGTGGGTGTGAATTTATGCCATGATTTTAAAAATTGAATTACATTTTTGGGACAGTTCATCAATTTTTACAGACCAACTAAATACTGTTATACTAAAGCAAGCATCCTCTGCTCTTTCTAAGAAATAATAGAGTTAGAATATATCTTACATTTTAGCATAATCCAGATCATGACTACAAAATGTACCTGGATTATGGAAAGAGTTAAATGATTGGATTATAACCACAACTACAGATGCATTTATATACTAAGACCAACATTGTTACATAAAAACATAACTAGACTATGCCTGAAATGGAATTATCTTTTTTTATGTTTATATAAATGATTATTTGATTGTATCACAGTACAATGAAAATTCTCCTATTCATTATAGGAAGATTACAACTGTTTACATGTTCCTATGGGGCATGGTATCATTCAGTCTGAACATAAATAAAGACAGAGATATTAATAAAGTGTTCAGGTAAAAATTACTCTTTCTAGCCCTTCTAAACATGAATAGAAAGGTAACTCTTTCCATAATTAAAAATATACTGCTTTTTAAAGTAATGACGACTTTACCTACCCATGCAGTTATATCAAAAATCACCTTATTTAAAATGCTATAATAATGTAGAAGAATTTAAACTATATATACCATTATCATAAAACCACTGAACTTCCCCCCTAATTTTATAATACTGTATTATTACTGGAGATGGGAAACGATTATTCGTCTAGTTTTTTTTTTCTTTTTGTGTGTGTTTGTGTGTGTGTACTTTGTGCTAAGTAGCATGCAAATAGCAAAGAACATGTTTAATGAAGATATGGCCAATGTTTCTGAAAATGCACAGTGTGAAAGAAATATGTTTAATACATTATCATTGGAACAATAAATGGGTATTTATAAAGTGGAGTGAGAGCTTAGGGGAGTAATTACGCCTAACTTCATAAGCAGTATAGAATTTATGTTAAAATTGGAAGGTATTTTTTTCTGATAAAACTAAAGAATATTTTCCTGGTTATATTATGAGCATCTTGTAAATTGGCATATGAATAAGGCCAGCATCAATTAATTAATGTTGCAAATGACTGGTGTTGATGAAAACCAACACCAACTGGTATTGGTGAAAATATATAGAATTTGGGATTTGGAGGTTTAGAGAAATTTTCCCAAAGCTGGGGAAATGGACTGGTATTTAAATAGTAAGAAGTGAGGTCACAAGAGCATGCGTTATCTTCAAAAATATGTGGAAACATGTAATGTCAAGAGTGTCAAGAGTGGAGGTCAGAAAGGAACGAAACTCTTTGGAAGCAATGAAAATTTTACAAGGACAAGATGAGATGTATCTAAATAGAAATCAATTACACAGGCCCTAGAACAGTAGGTTAAGAAACCCATTGTTTTGAATGCACTAAAATTGGAAGGCAACACTGAGAGTACTAGCTTTTTCATGCATGGACTTGATAACCATATACTTGGAGGTTGTCACAGAAAAAATAGCTTCAGAAATTTTAAAATGAATAGACGCTGCTCCTGGGGAAATTTTCTAGGATAGTTGTCAAGATAAATAAGAAACTCGTAATCCCAGAAAATGTGTTTGTTTCCTTGGCATAGAGATGGTACATGAACAATGAAATACCTACATATATTTGTCAGTCTTGCCTAATAATTAGTCCCATTAACTTGGATGCCGACTCAGACCTTAGGTTTATACATTCTTTGGGGGTTTGACTAAACCATTATTTTATTATAAAAATAAATAAAATGCACATGTTATCCTACAGAGTCAGGTATCTGTAGATTCTTTTTTATATTCGCTGACATTCATCTATTACTTTCTCAAATTATTTAAATATTTTTCTTTATTTCCCAGTGATAAAGAGAAACACTTTTGTCAAAAAAGAAAGTCAAATCAATAATCTACAATGTTAAATAACTACTTGTTTAACTGAGTACCATAAAAATACACAAATTAAAATTAAAATATACTATTACAACTCATTAAAATCTCTGTTCATAGGAAATTTACATGAATTTTACACAGAAAATGTTCTTAAAAAGGCATAGAAATGCTCAATTATTGGACAACTTATTTATGAGTATGTCATAAAATAAAGAGGAATCAGGGACTAGTTATTTTGGTAGAAAGCTGCTGATATGTAACGAAGTTGAAAAGATTTAAAAAAGCAATTATTACAGCTTTTCTCAATTTTAAATGTGTATTATACATTGAAATGTATATACACATTACATTACATTACAAATATATATTACATATTATACAATGATTTATTTAATACTGTATTTTATTTTAGTTATATTATTATATTATTTTTAAAAATTAATTAACTTTGAGTACATTTCAAAACTACAAATAAGTTAAAAGAAAAGTATGACAGCATCAATATAAATATATGCTTTACCAAAATATATCAAATTTTAAAATTTTATTTTAGTCTCTACACACAAATAGGCAACACACAAAGGACTTAGTTTTTTTGTGTGTGTTTTTTTAAAGATTTT
>NW_017732004.1:30110-41297 GCF_001890085.2 Hipposideros armiger | reverse complement strand
GTCACTGGCCCTCATATGTGGGATCCGAACCGGGGCCCTCTGGCGTCCCAAGCCAGCTCTTAACCATCGCGCCACTCGGCCAGCCCACAAAGACTTAGTTTTTGATGATTCAGACACTATATATGTATACATACATATATGCTATATATATATACTATATACATATACATATATACTATATATATATACATATTTAGTGTCTGAATGCAATTTACATACATGCATATATAATTTGAAAGTAAGATGTAGAATTCAAGACCCTTAAACTTGAAACTCCTCAGTATTAATTTTCTAACTATCAGATTACTTTCCTAAATAGCCACATTAGCATTATCATATCTAAGAAAATTTTCTGTAATTCTGTAGAAAATTAGCAATGACACTAGAATATAATTAATTTAGATTATTTATTCAAATCAGTTCCTGGGACTATTGTTTTTAAAAATGCCTTTTATAAGAGCAGGTGCTACTCCTCCTTCATTCCTCCTCCTTTTTTAAGGCATGAACCAATCAAGGTATGTCCATTGTGTAGGTTGTCATTTTTTTTTAATGTCTGTTGATCTAGATTAGTGCCTTAACCTTCTATTTCTAAATAGTATTATTTAAGAGGCCAGACCAGGTATCGTAAAGCATGTTTCATATTTGGGATTTACCAGATAGTTTTTTTTATGATTAGACACAAGTTATTTTTTTTTTGTATGGCAAAAACGCTTCATGAAGCACACAATGCCAGGCTTTACCCTTATGGGTGAGGATAATTAGGTAACTTAAATGAGAAGTTGAGTAATAAATATCTCTTCATTCTGAAAACACACCTTCACTGTGCCCCAAAAATCAGTAAGTAATCTCTCAGATGATACACCTGAAACCATGTAAACAACTTATTTCCCTCCAACATTTTCTCCAATGGTTTTAACATCTACTGATGATCCTGGCTAGAATCAATTTATTATGGGGCATTGCAAAATGGTGCTTTTCTAATTAAATATTTTCTACATTTATTAGCCAGTAATTTCCTCCAAAGCTTTCATTTTTACATCTTCTCCTCTCTCATTCTTAAAATTCAGTATGAACTCATAGCTCTTTTTTAATTTGGGATTTTTTTTAATAATTCAGTATTGTCATTGTTTTTTAAGATATCAATAGTCTTAACTTTAGCCAGAAGTACCTTCTTCAAACCACCTATTTAACTGTATGATTGGAGCTATTTCATATATTTTAAGACAAAGAACATTTCCAATATACATTTAGTTTCAACTCAAATTAATAGAAATAGAGTTTACCTGAGGTTATAGGAATTGGTTTTATTACTAAGTAGTGGACTATATTTGCTCCACTCAATAATATTGTAGTCTAATATCTTGTGTCAGGAGAATTTTCATGAAGAAATTTAATATTTGAGGGCATTCAATCTAAGTGGATATTTCATCTGCTCTATGCATTTTCTGAACCCTTCCTTAACCCACATTGCCTATCCAAATGGTGGAGTAATGTTGCTGAAGTTTGTTAGCAACAATAGTAATAGTATCATTGTAGGCTTTAATGAATAAGTGATTAACAATTTAATTTTAATGAACTAAATTGAACAAAGACTTTTGAATTCCATAGCCAACTTGATCCAGAACAAGCTGTTTTGAATGGCTTATGTGTTTTTTGATAAGAAATCAAAACAACCACTGGAAGCCAAGGAAACCAAAGAACTGCATTCCAAAGAAATTTCCAGTCCAAGTCCACAGTGAAGTTCCTGTTTTTCATTAGCCTGGTTATTTTGCTTGCATGGATTCCTACAAATATAAAAGCCCTCCATTCTCCCCTAACATAAATATTTAATACATACAAAATAATTAAATACAACAGTACAACAGTATAACAGTATGATATCAACCTTGTATATGTGTGCTTTAGCACAATTTACCAAGTTCCTATAGGTCATCATAGTCTCTCTCTCTCTCTCTCTCTCTCTCTCTCTCTCTCTCTCTCTCTCGATAGTTCAGAGAGAGAAAGAGAGAAAGATGCATGTTAGAAAAATGGCTTAGCTATCATGCTCTAATAAATGGCTTCACCTCTCTCTAGTTGGTGATATTTCATTTGCAAAACTGGTTTTTGCAAAATGTAATTTTCATATCTCACATAATATATGCATTTGAAAACAAACTAGGCTTTCTTATTTTGCATAAAGTATGAAAAAAAGTGATATGAAAATCAGGTTTCTAGGTTCCATCACTTAAATTATATTTTCATTAATATTTCCTCATGTTCTTAGCTCATTTTGTTATTTCCCAATAAAGGTGCACACTTTCTTATGATTAGTTTCATAATTTACATTATTGATTAAATAGATCTTTAAAATAGTAGTGACTTCCATTTTCATACTAGTCATCTCAGTTATTTGTATTTCTGTCATAAAATTCAGAATAATGTAGTTTTGATTGGATATATCTTTGTAGATGATGCCAATAGTTTTTGCCATTTAATTAAGTTAAATATAATGTAAATATTAATTATAAACTTAAAAAGGTTCATAAGGTATTTTATTCTTTGGTTATTTTCTAAATATACTAAAGTATTAAACACACATCAGTTATTATTACTAAAATCCCTTTATATTGTTTTTGAACATTGATTTTTATTTACCTACAAGTTTTAAATTTCTGAATCTCCTACAAGCCAGAGGTAATTCTCAGTTACCCATGATAATGACACAAAAAGTGGTATGGGATTTTCAAGTGGTGCTAAATAGTTTTCATATTTATAGAAATATTTGAAAAATTTAATGGTCAGTAAAGTTTCAATTATTTTAAAACTAAATGTTTAAAACAGATCAAATAAATAACTATGTTAAAGTTGGAAAACTGTCTAAATCTCCCACGAAGCACTTTTCTTTCTGTATTTCAGACACCTCCATGTTGATAAGCAGCAAAATCTCCACAGAGGCCATGAATTAGGAAAACAAGAGTGCTATAACATTAAAAGTATAAACTATGGCCGTTTATGATCCACACACCCACTCCTTTAAAAACATTATTAGTTTAGATATAAAAGAGCTAAATTGTGAAACTGTAATAAAAATAAATTTTAAAAATTGTAATTGTTATTAAATGTCTAGAATATAAAGTGATAATATGAAATGTTTGTAAAAGCAGTATCTAAATTTATACATTTCATAAAGAGATGTGTCTACTATTATTATTAATAGATGATTATTTTCTTTTTATGGAAGATAAAACAAGCTTTATTGGTAAAGTTTATAACCATATTTTAGGATAATTTTATTTTGAGTTAGAAATTGTTAAATCTGTTTTTTTATCCCACATATCAGTGAAGTCATATGGTTCTAGACATTTTCTTTCTGACTTATTTCACTTAGCACAATAATTTCAAGATCTATCCATGTTGCCACAAATGGCAGTATTTCATCTTTTCTTATGGCAGAGTAGTATTCCAATCTAATTTAGCAAATTGAGATAGTCAAACTTCATTAACTTTACTAGATATGGTATTTGAATATTAACTTGGTTAAGTTTGCTTAGAAAAGTCTGTCAGGTATCAGTTTGAGAAACACAAATTTGCTTACTGTCCTCACGTCCTGACTATTTAAAACTATTTCAGACATTATTTCTTTTTCAAACTTTACATATACTAGGCTTATAAAGAAATAGAGATTTATAACATACAGATATAATTTTTTTTCTTTCCTTGGGTTTCATGAATATTTTGCAGAAGGAATGAGACATAATTTATGTTACATACATAATCATATGACTCATTTCATCCTGCATAAATTTAATAGCAATATTTATTTCTGTATCATGGCTAGTCACATTTTTTATGTTTCAACAAGGCAGGCAATATTTTACTTTAGCTTTGAATTAGATTCTAGAAACTTGGAAATAAGGAGATGTACCATTTTTCTAGGAAGAGGATGCAAATCCTTGTCATATACTTATAATCTCTTTGGAACATTTTACATAGTTTCATATTTCTTCTTTTTATTAAATATGACCAGAAATCAAAATTAAACTAAAAGTTTATAACTTTATTCTAAACCAAGCCACTTTAAAATCAAGGGTGCTTCAGCAGCCAAGCATAAGCAATTGCTCTGATTCTTCAGGAGAGCTGAATAGAGGCCAAATTCGTTTTTCTTCTCTAATGGGATCACTCATCGCCAATAAGATTTTTGAAAAAAATGAATATAATTTGCTTTACCTCTTGCCTGTATCACAAGAACATTAAAAGACACTTATTGTTTTGTATTTCTTCATGGAGACATCTTTATTTTTTGCAGTATATTCACATTTTTTCCTGTGGCCATTTTTCCCCTAATTGATTTAATTAATTCCTAAGGGAATTTAGCACTAGACAAGACTTGTTCACTAGTAAACACCCACTAAGAATATAAGGAGTTATGCAAAACCCTGATTCATTTTCCATATATAAGGGGAAGGGTTTCTTAGCATATGTGATTTTTTTTGTATACACAGGCAAATATTTCTACTACTCACCTGTCTCTGAATGTAAGTGATGATATGGGATAGGGAAAGGGGCATAGAAAAAGTATGTCCGTTCCAAAATGATTAATATCGAACACTTATTTTAAATATATTCATAACATTTCTAAACAACCTTCATGTGTTCAAGGGCATTCCTGATTTTCTAGTTATTTGCATCCTCCTTCTGTCAATCTTGATATTGCTTGGATGTCAGGATTACATCTTTGCCTTTAGCAAACATTTAGAATTTTTATGAAGGCATCTATATCCAGAATATCACCAATAAAGTAATATTACAACAAAATTACACAATGTTTAGGGAGAATGAGCAGAAAAACTTCATCTTCAGAAGACATGCTTGTATTTTTTTCTCTCTTAGTTTGTCAAGCCAATGCATAGCTTCACAATGACAGTACATTACAAAAGGAAGGGACCATTGACTCAAAGAATATAATAAAAACACTAAGAATTCCACTATTGCTTTATCCATTTATACTTCCTAGCAAGTGTCAGTTACAGAATTTGCAGGTCCCAGTAGAAAATGTGAATGCTGGGCCCCCTGAGTATAAAACATTTTAAAATACTGTAAAACTAAAATAATACAAAAGTTTTCCATTCTTCTGGGGTATATCTTTCTTGACTTGTCATGGTGTTTTTTATTTGCTATTTAATGTCATTTTAAATATAGAAAAAAATCATTAATTAACCTACACTTACAATTCATCTTTACATCATGCCCATTTTAAATGTACATGTGAGAGCATCTACCTTACTGCATTTCCTGTGTATAAGACGCACCCTTTTTCGAAAAATCTGGGGTCTAAAAACTGGGTGCATCTTATACAGTGGTTGTAGTTTTTTTTACTTGCATTTCCTGCTTTTTTTGCTTTTGTTTTTGCACTTATACAACCACTGTATAAGACGCACGCAGTTTTTAGACCGCAAATTTTTCAAAACAGGGTGTGTCTTATACATGGGGAAATAAGGTACCTACAGAATCACTGAAATACAACTTGTATTTCATCTCTTGTACATGCATATGTATTTCTTTCTTACGGGACCAGTGATGAAAGCACTGCACAAAAACTAACTCAACAATTTTATTTCATTTATTGATATGTGCATATTCTCCACCATAATGTAATTTTGGCTTATTGGTGAGTAAAAAAAAAAAAAAAATGAAAGGAAAAAATAATACAAGTTTCCCTATATTTTCTTGTCCTTCAGTGGCAACGTTTTCAGTTTAAGTGGTTGGTATGAGAAGTAACAAGAGTAAGAAAAGATATGATAGAGTCTCTTGGCAGATTTGCTTTTCTTAGAATGCAATTGCCTTCTTTTGCACTTGAAGCAACTTTTGGTTCTAACAGAAAACATGCCTCTTGGAGTGCTATCAGTGTCCGGTTTATTCAATCATAGGTATAACACACTTCTTTTATACTAACTTGGTGTCTTGCTAAGCTATTGTGCATTGTGGGTCCTCTGGAATCAGGTGTTCCTAGAGCATCACCAGAGCTATATGTAAATGGGTTGACAAAGAACATTAGATGCAAATATTATACGTATCTCCTTTGCCCATGCACTTGTGCCCATTGAATTTAACTTACAAATCACCAGTTCAAAAATAAAACTATTATTAACAATTTCAAGATGGTGCAGCAAGACATAAATCAAGTGAAAGACTTTCTGGGCTCAGGGCGCTTTGCAATTGCACTAACTGCATGCCCATAAAGCCAGCCCTGAAGCCCTGGCTAGGAAAAAGGGCATTGCCTTTTACTCCTAGATCCTATGTCAGATCATTAGTTTTATGAGCCTGTGTCTTCTCACTTCTTGGGCAGCTGCCTTTTAGAGAATTTGTTTTTCCCATTATTGTAAGTTCACAATAACTGTGGCAATTAATCTGCAATCTGTACAGAAGAAAATAGCTTTAGATATTGTAACTCATTATGCTTTTTAAAAAATATATTTCTACTATTTTTGTTATGATATTCAGCTAAATCACCATCTCTACCTGGTCCTATTGGGTAAAGGGCTTCTTTTGTGTCTCAAAATATGATCTTTTTATCTCTTTAAAAAGGAAAATAAATGTCTGACTGTATAGGCTGAGAAAAAAGGTTTTCTCTTTACATAAACTATTTAAAAATGCACAATATTTTCAGTCTAACTCATACCTTTGACTTCCGGGTAATAAAATAAAAATCGATAAGTCTTTCAGGATTTCTGTTATTTAAACTGGCTCCTTCTCATTGGTGACCACCCCCAACTGGTAGATATATTTAAGAGGCTATGTTAGTTACGATTCAGTGAATGCCTTTTCATCTTCAGTTTGTCACTGACATCTTTAACCGATTTTCTTTTTCCTTCATGGTTTTATAACTTAAATTATTCTTCCACTAGGATGTTTCAGTTGTGTTTGAATGCAGGTTTTTCAGCTCTTTTTTTTTTCTCTTTGTAATGTGTTTCTTGACAATTTTCCTGAAAACAAAATGTGAAAAACAAAAAAATATTGTAAAGCCAAGTAGCTTTGGGCTTGCTTGCTAACATTGCAGAGCATTTCTGATGCTTTCTCTCTGAGGAAAATGTGTTGGCAGCTTTCCTTTTTGCATTGGAAAGCAAAGCCTATAAAAATTCAGACTCACAAAGACTTTCAGATTCAATATCTTATAAGGGAATTTCCAGTGGCACTCAGATGTCAACATGTTTCCTTTCAGGGACACTATGATTACATCAAATGTAAACTTACATTGTTTTTCTTGAAATTCCTAAATTGATCTTTTCTATGTGACCTACATAGCTGAAAAAGATTAAATTAATAGGATCCCATCATTTTGAATTTTACGAAAATGAATTCATTACAATGTGCAAATTGGAATTATCAGTTCTAATTATATCAAAACTTTATCACTGATTTTGACACCAGATATGATTTAAAATATAATGCAAATTTAATATTTACACAAACAATTTCATTGTGAAAATGCAAATAAAGTCTTCAGGGATACACTCTTCAGAGATTTACCCGTTTAGTGGAAGACATATTATGCTACAAATACATTTAATTTTGCTCTCTAAAGTTCTATTATTTTCTTTTAAATCTTTGTAGGTTGGCTCCTCTGATACATGGTTTCTGTGCTACCATATACTTTGAATTGCAGTTGGTTAGATATAGCCTCAATCACACATGATTTTAATATTCATCTCTTCATAATAATGTAACTGAAATCCACATTCCTAACAGAGGTAAGATTACATGTCATTGGTTCTTTCACTCCACTGATCTGCCAGGATCAGTTACCTGGTAAAATCATAATCCTAAAAAGGCATGGTTGTGGACAATTCTCTAAAAAGGGTATATAAAGACAGGCAACTAAAGGCATCCATACAGCACAAATATGTTATAAGAGCTGGTAGTGTGGAGCTATTCACAACGTGCAAATGTGGACCATGAGAAGGATGGGGGCTCAGTCAACTTAAAATTTCAGGCAAATGTCATATACTAGACAGCTGTGAGATAAAATTGTTAGATAGGCATTCAAAAATCCAAACAGAGTGAGGACGAGGGAGAAGGTAAGGGGATTAGAAAGCATAAATTGATACCACAAGATTGACACGGGGATATGAAAGATGGTTTGGAGAATATAATCAATAATGTAAAGATTTTGTAGGGTATCCAATGGCACTTGTCTTATTAGAGGGACCACTTCATGGACAGTGTAGATGCCTGGAAACTGCAGTGTACACATGAAGGTAAATAATAATGAATGTCAACTATAATTATATATATAAAATCACAGGATGCAAAGTACAGCATAGGGAATAGAGTCAGTGGAATTGTGACAGCTACATATGATGTCAGAGGGGAAGTAGGATGCGGAAGAGGGGTCTTCACTTTGTGAGGGGTGTAAATGTCTAACTATTACAGTGTTTTGTACACCTGAAACTAATGATAGCAATAATAATAATAATAATAATAATAATAATAATAATAATAATGTGTTTGTGTTGAGAGAAAAAGTGATAAGAAAATGTGGCAAAATGTTAACAATTGGTAAATCTGGGTGAAGAGTTCATAGGGGTTCTTTGTACTATTTGTGCAACTTTTCTGTAATTATATCAAAATAAAAATGACGAAAAGAGGGAAAAAACATCCAAACAAGTAAATAATGAAATTCCAAAAAAATTTAAAAAGGTGTAGGGGGTTGAACATATGCAAATAATGTAGTTGTATGGTATGATTTGAAAATAAGTTAAATATTATTTCTGGTATTTATGTTAACATTATAAGCACTCATGCTCTATTTAAATAAATGTCATTAATTTTAACACAATAAAAATATGAGGCAGTAATTGCTGTTGATGGGTATTCCATATTCATTTTTAGAACATGGATAAATTTGTGGAATTATAAACCAAGGAAAAATGATCAGGTTTACTTACTCAAAGTCATATTTCTTCCTCTTCAAAACTCACACAAGAAATTCAAATCTAGAAAGTAACTAGCTTTTGGATTTTGGAAAATTCTAGATTTGGAGGAAAAAAAGGCTCATGAAAAATATACTCCAAATATTTCTCTGAAAGTAGCCTCGCTTACTGGGTGTTATGAATTGAAAAACAGCTTTCATATATATTTGACTGGAGATGGAAATTAAATATGCTGAGTTCAGTACAATGCCAATAACTTGCTCTACTAAATGAAATACACTATCATTACATAGCTAATAGAATAACTGTTTTCTTGTTTTAGCAAAGTTTCTAATTTATTTTCTTCAAAATTCAGGCTATTCATATTCATTATATTATATTAATGTTATAAGGCTTCAAAGCAAAATCAGCCTTTGTTAAAGACCAAAATAGTTATTGGCCCAATTTTGAATACATAGTTTTCACAGTTTGTTACATTCTCTCAGAGTCTAATTCATTTTAAATTAGAATAGGCATTTCCAGAACTCCTTTTAATTATTTTGCAACACTTTCAGTCCCCTACCTTACCTTTCACTATTATTACTTGCAATAATAATTCCTTATATAGAAAATATAATAGGTATTTGTATGGCCTGAAGGATGGCAATTTATCTATTTTCTATTAATGAATAGATCTATCACTTGGTGTGGTCATTTTATTGTGATATAAACATGTAGGTCATACAAAGCTTTAAGTTTTGATGTAGTGGTAAAGAAGAATAAGCTATGGTATAGCTCATTGCTATGGATAGAGCAATTTTGAAACCCATTATTCAAAAAAATCAAACATTTAATACTATTGAATGCCTCCTATATCCTAGACATAGTAAGCTTTTGGCTTTGAAGATATAATAACGATCCATGTCCCTGACTTCAGAGAATGTATAATGAGTGAAGTGAAGGAGACAGACAATAAATAGAAACACGTAAATAAAAATGTTGATAAGACTGGCACTGCATCATATTTTACTAGAGTTTGATAAACAGCAGGCAATTAATAATGCTTTTGCATGCATAAGCTATGACTAATAATGTTCTTCAATTTTCATGTTACACTTCTTCGAAAATTTCATTGTATTTTGGAGAACACTGTAAAATATAAAATCATCAACTATTGTAATGCATCTTAAAAGATGTCTTAGTTATCTTAGAATAAAGGACCTTCTATGGAAGCTCATTTTAAAATCAAAGAGGTCAGGGCAATTACATATTACGTTATTCAGTTATACTTGATACCAAATTCAGTCCAGTCAACAGAAGACAAAGTAAGCTTGGTTCAGCTAAACTGCTCCTGCTATAATTTTATAATTCTGGGTGAAATAAGACTAAAGTGCTAAAGTAGCTGACAGGGTCACACTGAGAGAGGTCAGTCATTTGATGTCGAGCATAGAACATTGGTAGAATTTTGATTGCCACCAGTTTTCTTTGTTTATGACATTTGCTTCCTGTGGAAGTGGGGACAGAAGCAGAAATATAGTGGAGGACATATATTAATTTTGACAATCAGTGTTGCTGAGGTTTTTGAAACAACAATTTTTAAAAGCCAGCAAATGATCATAGGCAATAACTGAATCTGTTAAAACACATAGGTTGATCAAAACAAAACAAAAATCCTTAGTGCAGCCATATAAACTTTTAAAATTTCAAAGGAGAATACATGGAAAGTTTGTCAATAGTTAAATCATAATGAATTATTTAGATTTACAATTTTACATGGTTTCCAATGAAATAGTGTTTTTTAATGAAGAAAAAGGAAAAAGTTAATTTAGTTTACATGCAAACAACTATTGCACTTCTCTTTCAACTTTCCTTAAAATAGAAGAGATTACAAAAGTTAATTCTATAGACAATTACTACGAAGGTTTTGAGGGTTTGAATCAATAGACACCTATCGACTTTTAAGAATGCAGACTTTGCATTCAGGTAGATGGATTAGACTCATGCAGGGTCTGGGACAATGCAGCCTTCGCAGGGCTTCACCACTTAGCAATTTTGTGACTTTAATTCATAATTTTTAACCACTGTCTCTTAGCCTCATGTGTGTCAGGGACACCATGAATGCAATAAGGTTTTTGTGGAGTCAGGTGAGATAAAGTTTATGAAGGACTAGAAAAAGTTTATGAAGGACTCTGGCATACATTGCATTACAAAAATAAACTGGCATGGAATAGGTGCTCAACATGTGTTTACTGAAGAAGAAATAAATGTTCGATTTATAAAAAGAAAAAGGGAGACACTT
>NW_017732004.1:18521-24770 GCF_001890085.2 Hipposideros armiger | reverse complement strand
AATGGCTTCAGTAGTGGATTCTGCCAAATATTCAATTAAGAAGTGACAAGAAAGTTATACAACCTTTTATAATATAAGTAAACAGGATGTATAAAAGAATATAATGATAGTTTAATCTTCAAACCTCAATCACGTTAATTCACTATATTAACAGAATTTTTTAAATCAGGTGTTCATATTTATAAACATATAAAATATTTGATAGTTTTCAATACTCATTCACTTTTAAAATTTTGGCAATCTATTAATAAACTAATAGCTCATGAAATTTAACTGAGCTATACATTTATGATTTGTGCACTTTTATATGTGCATTATGCTTCAACAAAAAAGGTTAAAACATGTAGGATAATAAAATATTTTGTTTGATTCACTAGGCTTGGTTTCTCTAAGTTTTTAAGTTCAAGCAAGTTAAAAATATATTGCTACACGATTTGTTTTGCGTTATTATGCCCTTTATTTCTCTAGAGCTACAGATTTTATTAGCCTGTATAAAATCAATACAAAAAAAATCAAGTCAAAACCAAAGAAAATAGATTTATGTAGCATACCTACAATCTAAAGGAAACAATTACATATTGAATGCTTATACTAGTGAAATAAGGATATTCCATCAAAAGCCTCGCCTGCCATGTAGGTGATTTCAAGGCTGACACTGGTACATGTTGGTTTAAATAGATTTCACAAAATCAGAATAAATTTTAAAAATGGATTTTGTTGGAGAAATAGCAAAAGGCAGCACATCTATGTAGAAATGTGTCTGGTTTCCTGTGCTCCCTATCATTCTGTGGAAATGTGTTCAGGTCAGGGCTTCTGTTGGTTATGGTGAGTTAGTTGTAGAGGGAACACTCCTGTCTATGCATCTTCCTCCAAGAAGGCAACAGGAGAAAATGGTTTTGTTCATGGAAAAATACGCAGGCTGCTGGATGTCTGGCAGTCTGGACATGGGGAGACTAACATTACATTATGTTTTCTTTTTATTTCTTTATTTCTATTTCTACTTTAATGAGAAAAAGAAACATAAAATCATTTTCCAAATTACAAATTTCTTCTTTCTATGAAAAAACATAATGCTTAAATAATAAATATTATGTCAGTGTGGAATAATATGTGCCTTAAAATCAATGTGTGATAATAGAGAACAATGGGGCAAGAGGAAAAACATAGGCCTGATGACTTATTGTTTACTGTCACCTAAACATACTCCAGTATTTTTGTTTGTCTGCTTCTTAAATATATATAATTACAATTTTAGATAAAAGAGTATTTTTTGGTGTCCCTCCCAAATACTATATGGTGCATATTTATGCCAAATATTAACTAATTGATTATCTTAACTTTAAATTTAATTGAACACTGAATTTTAATTGGCAATCCTGGTAATCATAAACTACACAAAAATATAACAAGGCCCTCAGGGCATCAGTGAAAGAGGAAAGCTTTCCCATTATTTTTCTCTTCTGTTCTGGAGAAACTTTGACTGAAGCACATCATGCTGACAGATTCTGTTTTCTGAAAAATCATGAAAACATTATTTAATCCATGAGGGCTAAACAGTAAAATTGGAAAAGACAATTTTAAAATACATTTATGTATTTCTTTTTTAATCTGAACTGATCTATATCACAAGAATAGATGTATTATGAAAGTAGTTAAAAGAACATTGGAAAACATATATCTGTACTGATAAGTGTTTTCAGATTTTTTGGATATACACCCAGGAGAGGGATTGCTGAGTCATATGGTAATTCTATTTTTAATTTGTTGAGGAACCTCCACACTGCCTTCCATAGTGTCTGCACCAATTTGCTTCCCCACCAATAGTGTGTGAGGGTTCCTTTTTGTCCATAGCCTCTCCAACACTCGTTAATATTTGTCTTGATGATAGCCATTCTAACTGGTGTGAGGTGCCATTTGCCTCAACATGGATGGATCTTGAGATTATTTTGCTAAGTGAAATAAGACACAGAAAAAGTGAAGAACCAAATGATATCACTGATATGTGGGATATAAAACTAAAAACAACAAAGGAATAAGTCAAACACATAAAGAAACAAAACTCATAGACACAGACAATAGTTTAGTGGTTACCAGAGGTAAGTGGAGAGGTAGGTGGTAGATGAGGGTAAAAGGGATCAAATATAAGGTGACGGAAGGAGAACTGACTGTAGGTGGTGAACACACAGTGTGATAGATACATAGATGATGTGTTACCGAATTGTATACCTGAAACCTGTGCAACTTTACTAACCACTGTCACCCCAATAAAGTTTAATTTTTTTTTAAAAAAAGTAGCTAAAGGTTTCTACTTTGGTTTTGGTTGGGAGTAGTTTGTTCTAATTTTGTATTTTCATTTTCATGTTCAAACATTATCAAGCCCATTTCCAAATGAAAATTTCCTTTTATTGTTTATTTTTCCAATGTGTATGCTAAAATGGTAACATCTAGGGCTACTAAAATTAACTTTTCTGGCTACCCAAAACTATTAAGGGCTTTGCTATAACATAGTTAAATTATTTACTATCTAACTATGTTAAACCAAAACCTTTTTCTGTGTCATTTTTACAAAAGCTGAATTTCATTATCTGTCGGCCCAGATAAAACAACTTTAATTACTCATAAGTTTTTTCTCCTTTTAATGGTGTATTTCTTCTTTAGAACATTATATGTTAAGAGAGTTGGAAATCTCAGAAATATGGCAGAAAAAACTTTATATTTTACTAGTTGAATATAAAATATGACCCTGACCATTTAAAACTTTCTTCAGTACAATATGGTAATTGAAGGAATTTCATCTTGGTGCATACATCTTCCATTAATCCTAAAACACTTATAAAACTCCTGAAAACTTACTAATACATTTTGGAAGGTTCTTCTTGTGGTATCAATTTGCATTTGTAAAAGCAATGTTTAATTTATAGAAGAAATATGTAGAGAACGTCAGGATTCAGAACATGCTTTAAAAATATGTAAAAAAAGGACCTATTCTTAATAGTTGGAAACTTTTTTTTCCTAACTAAGCCAAGAACTCTTGGCTAGAAGAGAGTCTGAAAGAACATGGACTAACTTTGAGGATTTGAAAGCATTTTCAAATCCTAATTGTCTTGGAACAAAAATGGAGGCATAGGAAACAAAATCAGTTTGACAGAAAACTTGCTTAAGTCAACAAGTCAGCCCAGGCAAACCATAGTATTTTTTTCAGTAAGGAATGGTTCTTTGAACATTTTTGAAATATGAAGAAGTTAGTTCAATATTACGTTATCTTTCATATTTTAGTACTACACTTCCCTGATTACCAAGTGATGAGTATATATTTTTTGCTAGGAAACAGCAGGGTAAGTGATAACTTTTTCATCTATAACCCAAGATCATTCTATTATGCTACACTGTCCCATATATAAGTACTTTATTGGTCTCTGACTCACCTATACATATATACTTATCATGATTCAACATAGGGTTCTAAAAATAAAAAGAAAATACGATTACTTGAAGTGGTCATCATGGAAATAAGAATATAATAATAAAGCACTCTTCAGGCAAGAAAACATTTTAGATATAAAGAGTAGTGACACGTAATCAGGCTACTTTGTGTTCTCCTGCTTCTGATCCCTAAAATTCACAGGATAGGCACAATTTTAAAGTTGATCCTATTATTTGAATCTGAGCGATAACAAAGGTATATTTTAAAGCAGATATTTATAAACAATACAATAAAATGGTTTGTATTCCCTTACAGCATAGATATTTCCTTCCGGAATTATACAGACACATTTTAAAAACTTTAACATTGAAAGTAGATTTCTTTCCTTTGTCATTTTTATATTTTTCTGTGATGCTGTATAAAGTGGTCATTCCATTCAATGTGAAAAAAATGGAGTCTGGAGCTGTACAGGCCTGCTGCTGATTCCAGCTATAGGGCCTTACACAGGTAAATCCTGAATCTCAGTTTTTTTTGTATGTAAAATGGAGATAATGGTATTTAACTTTATAATACTATGATAAAGATTGAGGGAGATCATTGATATAAAATACCAATGTCAGGAAATGCTTAGTGATTAGCATTCATTCACAAATTACATTGAAAAACACAACCCTTTATATATGAAAATCTTACATTTCACAAAAGTCCTGATACAAGTGGGCTGATCCCATAAAGAATCCTATTTTGGCTAAACCATGTTTCAGTATGTTGTGTTTAAAATATTGGTACATTTGTGGAAGAGGTGGATGTGGTATAAAAGAGCAACATGGGGGGTCCTTGTGGTGACTGAAATATTCTGTACCTTTATAGTATTACTGTTAATACAGTGGTTGCAATATTGCACCACAGCTTTGCATGGTATACAAGTAATCTCTGCATTATCTTATAACTGCTTACTTGTGCACAGTTATCTCAAATTTAAAAATTAATTAAAAACCTGGTTATCATGTGCATGTGAGGCAACCTAGATATTTACTAAGGTGTACTGCTCCAACTATGGTAAACAGGGACATAATAACTTAAATCAGGCAGAAAATACCTTAACTATGGAGTGGCTGCTGCTGCTGCTCTTAACCTCCATGAGCATTTCAGGCATGAAGCAACTGAGAGAATCTTAAGAGAACTTTTAAGAGCGCTGTCATTGTCCATAGATAAGATCTCTTTTCCAAAACCAATTTTAAAGATGCCATTCAAGATAAAGTCAATGAAAGCATAGTTTCTATGAAATAATTACTTCTATGAAATAATAGTCATGTATACAATGCTAAATAAATCAGCAAGTATAATTCTCAACATAGAACTAATGCTAAAAATATTTGTGGCCCATACTTATTAAAATGGAATTAAAAAGTTGTCTAAATAAATGTATATTAAACTCTCTCTCTCTCTCTCTCTCTCTCTCTCTCTCTCTCTCTCTCTCTCTCTCTCTCTCNCTGCAACCTTTCTCTGCTGTTGGTTGTGTTTCACTATCTTGCTCTCTGAAAAATACCATGTTTGTTTTCCTACAATGAATGACCTTAATTTGTCTTCTTTACTTGGGGTCCTCAATGATGTCTGATACTCAAAGAAAGTCTTGGAATCAGAGTCCTTGGTATTTTAGGACACATACCTCTCCTTCATCACACTGCTGTGTAGTCAAATCGCTTATAGCTTGAATTCCCAGTAGGGGTTTGGGAAATAAAACACACTCTCATGAATTGCCACAGAACATATAATGTTTATATCCTTTCTCCCTTTGTCACAGACCATTTTCTTCTTATATAATTTTATCCTTCCTCCCCAATATAGAATGCATCTATCCCTCCCTTAAGGAGGCATGAAAGTCCCATCCAGTCAATTCTTCCAGTTCAAAGTCTAGGATCTCTTTGTGATATAAAACCATATAAGTCATTTCTTAGGGCTTTTTTAGTACACATACCTATAAACTAAAATTATATTTTCCCTTTCAAACGTGTATACTCAACATACCATGGTAATATAGGATCAAACCATCCCTTTTCATTAAGAGAAAAGACAGATGGAAGATAGAGACTACATTGTTTTGAAGCAATTCTGAAATCCTAAGAGAAGAAAAATGTCATTCATGATTTTACCAATCAAATTTAAAACAATTTCCAATTTATGGGACTGCCACATCGACTATAATACTGAGTGTGGCTTCACTCAGTTTGAAGATACTAGCACATAGTTTTGGATTCCATTTTTTATATATGTTTTTTTAAATTACATATCCATTTTGATGAATCTTTGTTCATAGATATTGATAATTAAGAAAAAGTTAACATAATTCCTACAAAATGAAAAGTGAACTATATGTAAGATTTTAAAGATTTATTTCTTTTTTTAAGCAACATTGAGGTTAAAAGTTCAGAAGTGCAGAGATAGTGACATGTTTTATTGTGTTTACCCATTTTTATGTGGATGCTGAACAATTTCTGCATCCTCAAGTATAGTTGCTCATTTCTTCGTCACATGTATTTAGTTGAATCTGGGGCTGAATCTTTGCAATAAGGGAAGGAAAATTATCTGTTAAATAATATTTTTCTCTCAGGTTAAAGACTTAAAATAATATAATTTACATGTTTGATTGTTATCTAAATTCTTAATGTTTTTGTTTAATATTTTGTTAAAAAAGTAAATATTCAACTGTCAGGAGGAAATAAACAGTATTATTAATATTCTGAATTTTTATTTTAGAGACAGCTGTTTAGGAGGAGAAACCCAATTCCCTGATATAAGAGCTTATCTAATAGTTTTGATACAGA
>NW_017732004.1:14127-16996 GCF_001890085.2 Hipposideros armiger | reverse complement strand
AAAATATATCCTACACTTCTGTCTGTCACCATGTGCCAAAATTAATTCAAAATGGATCAAAGACATAAACAGAAGATCTAAAGCAATAAATTGAATAGAAGAAAGCATAGGTCCTAAACTTATGAACTTTGGATTCAAAGAGGACTTTGTGAATTTGACCGCAAAGGCAAGGGAACCAGAGCAAAAATAAATGAATGAGAGTATATCAAATTAAAAAGCTTCTGCACAGCAAAAAATCACAAAACAAAGAGGCAACCCATCGAATGGGAGAAGATATTTGCACACAACACCTTCGATAAGAGGCTAATATTCAAAATATATAAGGAGCTCATACAACTCAACAACAAACAATCCAATTAAAAATTGGGCAGAGTACATGAACAGAAACTTCTCCCAAGAAGTCATACAAATGGACAAGAGGTATATAAAAAATTGCTCAACTTCACTAACTATTAGGGAAATGCAAATCAAAACCACGATGGGATATCACCTCATATCTGTTACAATGGCTATCATCAATGAGACAAATAATAATAATTGTTGTAGAGGCTGTGGAGAAAAAGGAACCCTCATACACTTTTGGTGGAAATCTAAATTGGTATAACCACTATGGAACACAGCATGCAGGTTCCTCAAAAAATTAAGAATATAATTGCCATATGGCCAGCAATCCCTCTTCTCGGTATCTACCAAAAAAATCTGAAAACATTTATCCATAAGGACGTATGTACTCCATGGTGCCATTAGCGACAAAGTGGATGGATTTTGAGATTATTATGCTATGTGAAATAAATCACACAGAAAAAGTCCAGAACTATATGATTTCACTGATATGTTTCCCACATAAAACTGAAAGCTACAAAGGAATAAGACAAACAAATAAAGAAACAAAAACTCATAAACACAGACAATAGTTTAGTGGCTACCAGAGGGTAAGGGGGGTGGGTGGCAGATGAGGATAAAAGGGGTCAAACATATGGTGATGGAAGGAGAACTGACTCTGGGTGGTGAGCACACAATGTGATCTGTAGATTATGTGTTACAGAATTGTACTCTTGAAACCTAGGCAGTTTTGTTGACCATTGCAACCCAAATAAATTTTAATTAAAAAATTTTTTTTTTCTACCCAGGCTTTCTGATGTTTAGGAGATTCATAGTTTTGAAAATACTCAATTAATTCAATGTTTGTTATGATAAATTTATTTTTCCCATTTTATATTAAGCAGTGCCAGACTACTACCTCTTTTCAGACTTTCATTTATCATAGCCACTAAAAGAAAATGTCTCCTTCTGAAAAAGTCATTTATTACTTTTGTAGATGGACTTCATATTTTGAAAAGAAAAATCTTAGACAATATCATGCCATTTAGAGTTGGAGGAATTATAGTTTGATTCTTAAATTTAGTGACTCTCAACAGAGTCATGTCTTGCTAAGCATCATGCCAAAGTGTTCTCAGGTACAGATTGGGGAAAACCAATGATAATAATATAATATACTTCATTATGTATAAATACTGTGTTAAGTACTGAAGAGTGAAAATTAAGATAAAATCCTGTTTTCAAACATATCAATAGCATTGCAGAGGTAACATATTCAAACATGTAAAGAAAGTCACATGTTGATTTCTGAACAACTTATTTTAGATGAAGGAGAGATTGGTATTTGCATGATAAACTAGGAAGAATTTAGATAGTGGCAGATGAAAAGGCATGAGTAAATTTGGAGAATGTTTTAATGAGCAAAACAGAATTAGCAAGTAATTTGAAATTGCAATGGTCAACTATAGTTGATGTTCCTTGCTGAAGAAGAGAGATTTTCAGGTAGTGTTAGAAAGGGAAGTTGGATAACATGCTGGAGACTATAACTGGCCTGCAAAGGAGTGCACGTGTTATTCAAATGCCAGAAAAATAATGTTTATCTTTTAAAAAATGATGTTGTAAAGGTATTTTAGTATGAATTAAATGTAGGATGGAATAGTGCTTTTTGGTGGGTTTTTTTTTCTTTTTTTTAAAATTAGGGGCAGGGCCATAATTTAATATCACAAAATTGCTTCAGACATGTGACAATATGCTGAGCCAGGGTGAATGGGAACAAAATATATGGATATATTAGTAGTTCATATTTTCAAAGTGTCAGAGATAATTAGAACGAAATTGTGAAATTTACTCAAAATCTACATACGTATGGAAGTGTGATACTAACTCTGTAGAGGCCATCTATATTTTCTTTGATTCTGAAAATAAAGCTCCAGGAATACTGAGAGCTATCAAAGATAATACCCTTATTTTAACAAAAAGAAGCTGAAAAGAAACCAATATATTGAAAGTTCTTAGAAGGTGTGTGTTGAGGTGAAAAAATATCCAGAATTCTGTCCCTTAATCTTCAATGTCTATCCAGTTATTTTAATACCATCTTTTGCAGCAATTTAAGGACTGACCATAAACAGTCAACCAAAACCTTACTCATAATTGTAAATAATTTCAGAGGAAGAGAACTTCATTCTGAATTCCCAATTATGGCTATAGTTTCTTAATATACAATGCTCTTCACAGCAAAAGAAATATCAGGCATTTGACTAAACAAGACAAAATTTATGTAAAACATAATAAATTCAGAATCTTTTTAGCTTCAAAGGACACCATAAGCAAAGTGAAAACACAAATCATGAAATGAGAGAAAATATTTGCAAATCAAATATCTGATAAGAGAGATGTATCCACAATATATAATCTTAAAACTACAGTGCTTTTCTACAAAGATAATTCCAGGATCAAATGGCTTCAGTAGTGGATTCTGCCAAATATTCAATTAAGAAGTGACAAGAAAGTTATACAACCTTTTATAATATAAGTAAACAGGATGTATAAA
>NW_017732004.1:0-9940 GCF_001890085.2 Hipposideros armiger | reverse complement strand
TTCGGGTCTTCTAAAAATCACTATTCTCTATGAGAGGTAATAAGAGGGTTAGATCCAATTAAGTTATCTGAAAATGAAAGCCCTCTCTGAGGATGTTATAGTTGATGTGAAAACTAATGAATGAACAGGGATTCAGTAAATGGGTAATAGCTAGAAATAATATTCCAGCAAAGAGAACAAATCTTCATTTTTGAAGATATAAGAGGATAGAGGCATTTCAAAAACAGCCAAGGTTTAAAGAGGATGGACTTAGTGTGTATGTTTGGAGATACAATGAGACTAAAAACATATAAGTCCTTAGATCCTAAGGTTCTCATTAGTTTTATTAGTTGTTTATTTGTGTGTATTTCAATAAAAGGGGAATATTAAAGGAAAACAATGGACTGGTTTTTAGAGGTTCCATGGAATCATTATTTTTTAAAGATCATCTATGTGGAGAATACTTGAAGGACAATAAGAGTGAGCCTATGGAGAGAAGCCAGGAGGATCTATTATAGACTTGGCAAGAGACAATGGCATCTTAGACAGGAGATGTGGAAAGTATAAAAGGTTAACAGATTCAATTAAATTTGAATTAGTATTAGCATATCTTGGATTGGAAGTGAGGAGGACATATAGCCAGATATATGGCTAACAAGGAAGACATATTTATCATTTATTAATATAGAAAGATTGGAGGACATTCAAGTATGGAGGGTAGGGCTAGAGTAGAAGATAGTTTACATTAATTAGTTAGATTTCTAAATCATATTAATTAGAATTGTAAATGATATTGTAAGTGGCACGTGAAGTATTTATGCTGAAATTTAAAGTAGGAGGTTGGGTATAGAAATTTAAAGGTCAGAAATGAGCACTAAGGTTGTTTTATACATTTAGAGGCTAAACACAAATAAAATATGCATAAAGACATTGGAGTACACGACACCATTAAGGAGGTGATGGAGAATAAGAATAAAAGAGGGCCTATAACTATCTCATGAGGAGCTTCCATAGTTAGAGGACAGGCCAAACAGTAAGCACTGCAGAAGAGACAGAAGGAATGACCAAATGGATAGAAAGAAAATCTGGAGACCTTGTGACATGGAAATACTTACTGTTTTTTGGAGGTAGAGTAGTGTGAACAAAACATGATCATCAGTTAACAGGAACAGTTTTGGTATAAATGAGGGTAGAAACCAGAATGGTGGGTGATAAAGAATGAAAAAGGGTCATAATGTACCCAGAACTTGGAAATTTTTATCTGCCATGGTGAGCTGGAGATACCTAAAAACTCTCCCTTCCTTGTCAAAAGGAATGTGTATCAATCTTAGTATTAATGAAAGGGTGATGAATTCTTCTGAACATGACAGATGTGCCCTCATTCACTATATCTATGAATGATTTTACTTTAAGCTCTAAATGTCACTTTAGGGAAGAGAAAGGATAAGATGTAGATTTGATAGGAAGCAATAAAAAAGCACATATATAATATATATATAATATATATAATAATCTATAGAAGAGTTATTAAAAATAAGATGTAAAAGTTTATTACACAGCTTTAAGCAAACAAATGAACAAAAATGAGTAAGATTTATAAAATTATATAAACTGGAATGTTTTTAAGTTCTATTATTGTTAAAAATGGAAGTGTAAATGAGCATAGAATGCTACCCTTTGTGTAAGAAAAAACAGGGAGTGAGAAATATACAGTGTCTGTATATTTCTGTAAAAAACAACTCAAGAATGATAAACAAGAGACCTATGAAATTGGTTACATATGCACAGTGGTGAATGGGAATGGAATGGATAGAAGAGGGATGGGAAGAGATAGAAGTTACGAGAAAATAATATTCTGAGTGCAATCCTTCAATAATTTTGTATGTATTAGTACTCAAACACATAAACACACACACATATACACACAACAAGGATGCAAAAAAAAAACCTGAAAATGTACTATAAACAAAAACAAATGAACCTAACTGTAATTAAAATCAATAGAATAATCACATTTAATTAGTGGGGAATAGTCTTAAAATACATTTACTCTGTAATCAGACTAAAAAAAAAGAAACAAAACTATAACCAATAGTGAACTTTAGTAAGTTTATTTTACATGAATTTATGGGTTGGCGATTCAGAATTAATATAATTGATATTATAGGATTGATAAAATAATAAATATGTTGTGGAAAATGAAAGACAGGTTAATCACAGTGTCCGGCAACTATTGATTTATCCTAACTCTCAGACTAGAGGTGAAAATGGCTTTTTCTTTTGCTACACCAGGAAGCTTCACTATTCTAAGTTGATTTCTACTAATCTTGCCTACACTTTTGTAAATATCCTCCTTATTAAATATGTTTGATTACCCCTTTTGTAGGTATTATCTATTTTTGCTGGCACTGTGACTGTTACATTATTTTAATTCTTATAAACATATTGTACATATACATAATTCTGAGAATGTACACACGTGCTGATATGTAGAGATGCATAATATGAAAATAGCAATAAAGAGGTAGAATAGTTGATTATTTAAATATCGTTAAATAAATTTCATTTAAAATATTATGCCCAGTATATTCAGATACTTATTTTATTAATCAAAGTAACTGATTTTGATGTTTTTACAGGCCAATTTCATACAGAACTCATCCAAATCCTAAAGATAAAGTGATTTGTTACTTTAAACTCCTTGGAAGTCTACTTAAGTACAGCACTGTCAAAAAACTGAAAAATAGGGCTATAGATTCTTAGATGTATAAATTCAGAATGACATTCCAAGTTTTATTTGAGCTTCTTTTTATAGCACCAGAGAAGACAAAATATCAGACTAAAAATTTTCACTGGCTCATCACTGATTACTATTAAAATAGAACTACTAGGTTCTTCTTACAAACTCTGTGTCCTTCTTGTTTGAAAAAAAATATGTCTAAGCTTAAGGACAATAGAAGTCTGACACATACATCAACTCTACACATTGTATTTAAGAATAAATACTTTTATTTTAACCACTTTTATTTCTTGAGCACCAGAATCTCAGTCTATCAACTCATTTTACTAGTCTTGTGATTATTAAGTGGTGAGGAAACAGATTCACTTGTACCCATTGAAATGACAAGATATTTTTTATTCCATTGTGCAGTGTTATGTTCTTTTTTTATCCTAAAAATGTCTTTTAACCATTATATAATGATATGTCAGAAGAATAAATAATTACTATCACATCAACAGTTCCCAGTTTGGCAATGTAACAACTGATTATTTTTCTTCTCTATAATGCATTTAATATGATATGCCTTTTCTGCACTACAAAAATAGTTATATTTTTTCTTGTCAATATATAAAGCAAAGAATCTAAACATCAAAAAGACCATTTCTGGGCTAGAACTCAGTAAAATTCAAGAGAATTGGGATATATATATATATATATATATATATATATATATATCGTCGTAGCTATTTGTTAAATTAGTTACATAATGAATCTCTCAAGGTAATTGCCTGAGATTTTAAAACTAAGAAATATTTAACACACAATGAATGAAGAATTCTAAACATTAAAAACATAATTTTAAACAGCCCATGTGCTATTCTTACAAGTGGCATCCTCAGCAGAGCCATTTCATTAAAACCCATTTTAGTAGTTGGTAGTGTCTGAAATAATGCTACAAAGAATTTTATGTTAAATATTCTACAGTGATTTACTGCAATATTCGATTATACTCAATAATGATCAGTCACTAAAACCTACTCATCTTTTTAAGGTGGTGTTTGACAAATTGATATTTTCATTCATCATACAGTATTCCAATGGCAGAAGAACGAGGGAATATGGCACAAGGTGATTCTCTTGAGTCAAATTATATCATATAAAGTGAGGCAAGGCTGTTTTACTGTAGCAGGATTCTAGTTAATAAAGTGCAACAATTTACTAAATAATACTGCCATAAAACAGAGTACATAGTATCTGAACACTGAAACCATAAATACGCTCTGAATCTCATGCTATTTTGAAATCCATTTTATTAGGCCAGTATATGGTCAGTAACAATAAATCTAAAATTATCATTGAAATATATAATTCAAGAAGATTATCAGACCCTCTTCAAATGAGAATAGTGGTAGGGACTTCCTGTTGCTTACCCTGACATTTCTCTTTCTTTCTTTCTTAGATAAGAGAAATAAAATATATGTATCCTACTTAATAGAACTGCTTTAAAAATTGTCTTTTTTCACTAAAGAAGTCTGCTGGTTGGATTGTAGCTGTGATGGTTGGAGTTTCTGCAAGTATTTTAAATAATAAGGGGAAAGTCATAACTTGTGGATTTTGGAACAAAAAGGTCGAGGATGCCTGTTCCTTTGTGCCTATTAAACAACAGAATCAAAATTAGAAAGAGGCAAGTAAAATGTTAGACTATGTTATTTTTATTTTTTGCTCATCTACCACATTCCTCATAAAAGATGTTCTTGACAAGAATCCAGTTAAGTTTTGCTGATGCTGTGATTGGAAATGGTATCAGCTACATTCCCAGTACTAGTATTAATAAATAGACTGGTAGTTAGTTGCTCAGATCTTTAAGTCCAACAGAAATAGATGTCTTATTTGACAGTTAACAGAAAGATTTTATGATAACTGCTACTTAAAAGAACCACTCCTTTTCATAGAGAGGCCTGAAAAATTAGACCAAATGAACGGTTCAAATAATCTATAGGATATTTGATAATACTATATTCTTTCCTTTTGTGAATGTGAAGTCTATATTCTGCAAGTAGAATCTTGATTTCTTTTTTTCCTTGAAAATGAGAAAGTGAAATAGTATTAGGAACATTCTTTATTTGAGTAAAATACAAAAAAAAATGCTTCTGAAAATCTGAATCAGTGAAAGGACATGGTAAGCCATGAGAAGAAATCACACAATTTTAGCCTGACTTAAAAAAGTTAATTTATGGAAGGTAATCTCAGGCATCTTGCCAAAGAATCATCTTCCCATGCCCTGATTCATTTTTTCTGTGTTTCCAATAAATAGAAAGTGTCAATAATATAAAAGAAATTACTATCTTTCTGTTTTTAATTAGGTAAATATATCTCAAAAGTCAGTGTTCTGTGGAGTACTCTATGGTATGTGTAGAGAGCTAGATCTAGATGTACAGATACACAAAGAGACAGAGATGAGTGTGTGTATGTGAGGGGGGGTGGGAGAGAGAAACATAAAAATGAGTCAGTTCAGGAACTTGTGTTTCTGAGTTCAATAGGGTAGTTTAGCTTATGCCAAATACAAAATCTCGTTTTTAAAAAATCTGGATAAAATACAGGAATCATATGCTTGAAGGCATCAGAGAGCTCTTGAAGCTATGAGAAATGGTAGGGCCAAGAATCTGAAGAGAGAAACTTGGAAATATTTGATAGTCTTAAGAAGAGACAAAGATCAGAAGTTCAGGCTGTTGCATTGCAATGCATATTTCAGGATTTCTCTTTTTATGTTGAAAGTCCTGAAGTGACAGAAATGAGAGGGAGATTGACCTAGTGTTGCCAGGTTTACAAAATATCAGCCTTGACTTGGGATAACTGCTGATTAACACACATTCCCTGGTTGACACACATTGCTGAGATACCATAAAAGATTAGTGGGCATACAGAAGACCACAAGTCCAAAACACAAGAGAAAAATGGACAATAGAAAAACTGAAAATAATGAAACTATTGGAATTGGCTGAAAATGATGTTAAATAAACTATTTTTAATATTCAATATAGAAACATGGTTGCAATAAATAAAAATAAAATTGCATAGAGAAATTGGAATCTATTAAAATGTTTTAGGTGAAGTATTCAGAGGATAAGATAATCACTTTCAAATTAGGTTCAGATTCTAAAAACTTCATAAGAAATGGCATTTTGCTGAGGTTGGAAGGGTGAGGAAACATGTGTGACGACAATAATGGCACAATTAGTAATGGAATTAAAGCTTTTCCAGGCATTTAATGCAGTTTAAGAAGTTTAATAGTGAGGTCCACAGGAAATATGTGCACCTAAACCTTGGAGGTTCTTTTTCATCAATGAGATTTAGTGGACCAGAGGGGTGTCAAAACATAAGTAGCAGGGTAATTTATTTTTTGAAAGTGAAAAGAATGATTTTACACTATATAAACAAGTAAACTTAATGCTGCAAAGCTAATTAGAGTGATGATACGGAGCCAAAATCATTCAAGTCATGCTATATTTTATGTTTCTTTCTTTTTTTCCTTTTTTTGAGTTACTAAGTTCTAAAATGAGAGTCTGCTTCAGACGATTTAGTATGGATTCTACAAAATATTTGATAAAATGATAACTAAATAACTGCATTGTTAAATGCAGACTCAGTGATAGGATTGCAAAATGGATTGAGAATCAGATAGCAAATTTTTTTTCACTTTTCTTTTTTTTTAAATTAAAGTTTATTGGGGTGATCATTGATAGTAAATTTACATAAGATTCAGGTGTATAATTCCATAATACATCATCTATATATCACATTGTGTATTCACCACCCAGAGTCAGTTCTTTATGTTCTCTGTCAATTTAAACTTTCTCCATAGCCTTTCCCTGTTACTATTCATATTGTTTTAAATGATTGAATAAGGATCCACATATATTTGAAATGAAACAAATGTAACAGAGTAAGCATGAGAGATGATGCAATGTTTACTTCTTAAATTCAAATTAGTGTCAATAGGCTTGAATAGATGTCTAAAATTAAAAAAAATTCTATAATGACAACTGCAAAGTAGTGTTTCTAAGTTCAAAAATTAAATTCAACAGGATCAGGTTAATGGAAATGTAGTTTATAATGGGTTTTTTTTTCTATGAGAAAATATTCAATATAAAATCAAAGTGTTTTTCTCTCTTGAGAAAATAATATATTATATATATATATACATATATATATATATGTATATGTACAGTAGAAGTTACACTACAATCCTGTCTGTGGTCAATCTTTTTTTTTATTATTAGACTCAAAAGATAGAGGAAAACTTTTTAGTTTACTCTGTCTGAGAATAGATTCTATAATAAAATGTGTGTCCATTTTAACCAATATCTGAGTTTTAGGAAATGTTAGAGCCATTAACTAAATTAATAATTTTTCATTTTCATATCTGCTTTTGAATCCATCTCTGCAATTTATATCAAACTTTCTCTAAATTTTAATAACTCTTATAAGCTGGGTCCATTTGATACAACTGTTGATTATGCACTGTATAGTTCTATCCCTTCTTCAAAGTCAGGATTTCATCATTAACGGATATTTCAGAATAACTGATATCCTATCCTCAGTGTTATAAATAGGGAAATTGAGGCTCAGGCAGTGAATTATCTTGCACAGACTCACATAGCTAATTGGCAATAGAGTTGATGTTATAAATCACAACGGAAGAGTCAGATTTAGTTTCTTCCCATTGACTCTACTTCCTTATTTTATATATGTCAATCCTCTTTTTCTAGAAAAAACCTCTAAGCTCTTCAGAAGTAGCGGTGGTATGTAACAGTGCTGAGTCTACAGTAGATATTGAATACATGTAGGTTTGTTGGCAGTGGGTTCTAATTAAGCTCTTTTTTTAAAAAATAAGCAAAGAGGAAAGCTGGTTCAGTTCCACAGAAACATAGCATTAATAAGCTATCTTAAAAACAAAGCTGTTAGACTCCAATATACTTTATTACAATATGGCACTGTATCTAAAAAACGTATTTCCTCTTTAATGTGATGGTATAAATCTAGTTATTTTTTTTCACAAAACAGAAAATGGCTTTGAATTTGATACTGAATACTTTTTCATAGAAGAAAACTATCATTTTATCCTTAAACAAAATATATGCACAAAACAAAATACAGGTTCTCTGATATGTAAACATAGTGCTATCCATGGATGAATGCATGTGTGATTAAATATCAATTAATGAAGATGGATAGTTGAATGGCAGATGAGAAGATATATGATAGAGAGAGAGATGGAGAGAAAGAGAGACACGTTATTAGTGATTATATTCTCCAGCTCTTTACAGCAATGGCATCCTATTTTTCTGGGAAGGTGGTCACATTTTACTACCATCAAGAACAAGGACACCATTGGACAACCCAGAACTAAGCAGTTGAGAACACACACACTGTTGTTTGGGTGGGTGCTTACTTATAGAAAAGCCATATCTCAAATGAAAATTCAAAATGTTCCCCTCTTTTCCATAATAAAATTAATTTTTGATTATTTAATATTGTCTTTGTTTCAAACATACTTTATCCTATTAAATTATTACTGACATTTCCAAGGGGAAAGAAGTAAATTTTATTTTGAGTGTTTTTTGTTGTTGGTTTGTTTTTTTTTTCATAGCCATTACACACATTGTTTTTCTAACTTCTAGCTTCTATGAGACTTATATGGCCTTACCTAATTTGAAATATATGTCATATTATTGCTAGCAAAGCATATCAATATAAAATGAAAGTTTACTATTTTTTATGCCTGTTTCATGTCCATTCCTCAGAATTAGATTATTATATTTATTATTATTTCTAATAGTATTGGTTGTAGTATCAGCGGAGCATCTCTCACAAGAAATCTCTGTAGGGTGGTTCTTACAGACCACCAATTCTAGAGTATTGGCATCAGGAGGAAGGGAGAGGCCCACAGATCCAGCTGTCAGTGACAGTAAATAAGATGAGTGATGGGCCCGTGCAGACTGACAACAGCAGCGAGTGAGAAATAATATACAGATGAAGTTAAACCTACAGCGTATGTTTTAAAGCTGCTCTAATTCAGAATGAAAGGAGGAAGTGAAGTGAAGCTTAGGCAAGATGAGTGTTAGTAAATGCACCTATAGGAGATTTAAAGTCTTGACAACTCAGAGGTGGAAATAAAATTCAGAGTGGGTAAAGCGAGAGCACAAAAAACAAATAGACTGATGTTCTGAATTTTTTATGTAAATGCAAAACAGACCTCCCTTTTTATTTTTTTCAAATTAGAATCACCAATCTTTAGCTTTCATGGTGGGATATGATAAGTGAGTTTAATAAGAGCTAAAAGCTTACTAATGTCTACTGGAAAGATAGATAGGACAATTATTTTCCAATAATTCATTGTTTTCCCTGAAAGAGCTGTGTGTCAATCAGAGGTATTATTTTTATAATAGTGAGTTCTACCAGAAGCTCTGCAGGAGCTACTATGGATGATTGAGCTTAGACCCATTTCTACCCTCAAGGCTTTCATATCAGATCAATATCTAAAACGCACCCATTTGTCATTGTTGAAATTTCCTCTTTTCACTATTCTTTTTAGTTATCAGCTTTTATGTTTTATGTAATATTTCATGTTTGCACTAAGCTTTTGCCTTAAAATATGAGAATGTGGGATATTAATTGATTTTTTTAAACTGATTTTAATTTTCTATCATTAATTGAGTAACTTTCTCAGGTTAAAATGAACTGTAATGAAATAAAAATTCTACTCTAATATTGAAGTTGGTAGTAAGAGTAGCCTAGAAAAGATTAACAGTTACTGGTTTATTAATAAGAAAATAATATTCTATGGGCCCATTTGGGATCAAATGTATTTTGATTTAACCTGTGTTTATCAAAGGGTTAATAAGAGAGCTTGCATATCTAAAATTGCAAACAAAGGACTCCAAGGCTTGGATAAATGAATTTAAATTTTATTTTTCTAAATTGATAGTTGGTTGGCAGAAAGCACTTTCTGTGAATCTAATAGTTCAGTAAAAAGTATTCTGACACCAGAGCCACAAAAAAAAAAAAAGGAAAAATGAAAACAAGAATGTGGTTCTCTTCCATTACATTTCTAAAAGTTCAAATTCTCATTTACAGTTGTACCTTATTATCTTTTAGAAATTGGACTAAAAATGGGTCAACTCATGATTTCCATTTTGTGATATCAGGAATGAGCTAAAAAAAGTCTCAATGATTTTC
>NW_017737525.1:0-1136 GCF_001890085.2 Hipposideros armiger | reverse complement strand
AGGAAGGAAGGAAGGAAGGAAGGAAGGAAGGAAGGAAGGAAGAATTTAGAGAAGATGCAGAGGCCCACAGATATTTTAATGTTTTTGACATTTTTTTTGAACCTGTATTACATCTAGAAAAAGAGAAATTATCTCATTAATGTAACTGATTTTTTACTCTGTAACTTCCCAGACCCTCCTCAAGCAAAAATCTTCTAAGGATTCTAAAAGTCCTACTTCTCTTTGTTGAATCTTATTTATATTATATTATTTTATATCATATTACATTATTTATGCTTATTATTGAATAAGTACAAAAGAATACTTATAATATATGCAGAATATGTAATGAATACTCATGTTGCCACCTGTCCCCAGCTTAAAAGATGAAACATAGCCATTCATTGTGATCCTCCTGTGCCCTCCCATGTCATCTCTCTCCCCTGCGGCTATGTGTCTCGCAAACATGCCACCAAGAATTTTGTGGTTTTTAATCCCATACTTCTTTTTGTGGTTTTATCACATACGGTTGTATCACAAGAATGTGGTATTTGGTTTTGCATAATTCAAACTTTACACACATGGCATAATTGTTCTGAAAATTGTTTATTTACTTCAAAATGATGATTCATACAGGTTGACTCATGTAGCTGAAATTCATTAATTTTCAGGCCTGAATTTTGTTCTATTTGAATAGACCAACTGTCAGTCCAGTTGGACATTTGGGTGGCTTAAAATGTTTGTAATTCCTAACATCGCAGATACAAACATTGTTGGTTCACGTGCACAAGAGTGTCTGCTAGGCATGTACCTAGGAGTGGAAGCTCTGGGTCATGAGGTTAGCACAAGTCTTTACATTTACAAGGCAATGTCAAATGGTTTTCCAAAGGGGTTTTATCAACATATTTTGTCAATTACGGTGAGAAATGTCTTAATATAATCCACTATGGTAGTGGCTATGAGAAATTCTACTTGTAGTATGGGGTGTATGTGTGTGTGTGTGTGTGTGTGTGTGTGTGTGTGTGTGTGTGTGTGTCTTTAAACTAAACTCCAAAAGATCTAAACTAGTACAACTTGCTAGCAACTTAAAATTTTAAGGTTAAACAGTGATATTTTAAGTTTCTAGTAGTGCACTATTTGAACTTTGGATCTTAAAG
>NW_017737524.1:0-1159 GCF_001890085.2 Hipposideros armiger | reverse complement strand
TTTTTAAACTTTAAGCAAAGCCAAAATTCAGAAACCTAAAAGTTGCCACAAACTAGACTATAATAGTATGTAGCATGCAAAAACTGAGTTAATTATAATATTAGATATACAGGGGAAAAATCAAATGATCCTATCCATAGATGCTGAAAAGACATTTGAAAGAATTGAGCATGCATTTCTAATACAGCAGTCAATAAAATAAGAATCAATGAGTACCTCCTTAACATAAAAAAAGTACTGTCTCAAGCCAAAAGCTAGCTTGATGCTTAATGGAAAACATGATAAGCAGTTCCACTACAGTCAGAACATTATAAAGATGCCCATTTTATCAATATTATTTATCATCTGGTTTGAGGAGTTAAAACCATCCCTGTTTTGGGGTGATATCTTAAACCCTAGAAAATCAACTCAAAATCTTACTACGAACAATAAAAGAATTCAGTAAAGTATCTAAGTACAAAATTAATATATGGAAATCAATAATTTTCATGTATATGAACAACCAGTAATAAGATGTGGTGAAAAAAGATCCCATTTACATTAGCAATTAAAATATTAAATAACTAGGATAAAGTTTAATCACAAATATGCAAATCTATCATGAAAAAAACTTAACATTTCTAAAGGATACAAAAAGATTTGAAAAAGTTTCTTACGAAACAGTATCATCATTTAAAGTTGTCAGTTTTCCCTAAGCTGAATTTTTATCATGATCCCAATAAAAATACAGATTTTTTTTTTAAAAACCAGAGAGGTGATTCTGAAGTTTGTGTAGAAAACAAACATAAGTCAGACTAGCTATAAAAACTCCAAAAGGAGGCCGGCCAAGTGGCTCAGTTGGTTAAGAGCTTGCTCAAGAGTGGAAGCTCTGAGCAACAGCGGTTCGAGTCTCGGTTCGAGTCTCAGCCAGAGCTGAGTGGACGCTGAGCTGCCAACAGGTGGCAGGATGGCTCAGCTAAAAAAACAAATAAATAAAATAAATTCTAAAAAAAACTCCAAAAGTAAAGCAATATGAAGAGAATTAATCAAACCAAATATTAAACCAATTAAGATGTTGTGATACTGGTACATGAATAGACCAGTGAAACAGAATAGGAAGTTTAAAAACAGGCCCACATACATGCAAGAATTTGGTTTGTAATAAAGGTGGCGTCTTACA
>NW_017737523.1:0-1136 GCF_001890085.2 Hipposideros armiger | reverse complement strand
AACTATAAACTGTTAACCAAAAAAAATTAATTAATGTTCTGTCACAGTATTACTGGTCAATATATTTAAATTCTGGAGGGCGCTGGTCACCCGCCCTATAGGTCATTAAATTGTACTATCTTATAAATAAAATTAATTTGTTAGAGAGTATCTCCCCACTTGGAACGACTGTCAGCAGTTACTCCAGACTCCGTTTACTTCAGAGGAGCGTGACCGCATCCTCTAGGGGCCCGCAAAGTAGCCCTCGGACCGGGGATTGACCCCCACGACCCTGGCAGTGCCGGCAGGCTCCACCGCCTGCTTCCAAACCAGAGACCAGACTGGGACCCTGCGACGGATCAAGGTAGGGGAGCCCTGGACACCTATCACCAGTTTCTCCTGGGGGGACTCCAAGCAGCAGCAAGAAAGCCCACTAATTTGACCAAGGTCAGTGAAATTATTCAAACTAAGCAGGAGTCCCCCAGGGCTTTTCTCAAACGCCTCTTAGAAGCTTATGGGACTTATACTCCAATTGACCCTGAGGCACCAGAGAATGCAGCCGCCATTAACTTAGCTTTTGTCTCTCTGTGGGCCCCAGATATCAGAAAAAGCTTCAAAAAACTTGAGGGATTTCAGGGCAAGAATAGGTCAGAGCTCCTGGGAATTGCTCAAAAGGTCTACGACAACCGTGACTCCCCAGAAGAGGCCGTTGCTAAACGCCTAGGGAGGGTCACTATCGCCGCCCTGGCCACTCCCCGCCTCCTTCCATGCTGGGGACCGGCCAGTAAAGACCCTTGGTGTCAACCCCTAGGAAAAGACCAATAAGCGTATTGCAAACAATTGGGCCACTGGAAGGATAAATGCCCCTATCCACTACTGGGCCAGGATCTCTTATAGAAATTGGGGGTACGAATTTCCTTCTCCGAAGAAATGTCCACTCTCCACCTTGGGGCCCCCACAGAAATTTTAGTCACTTGCCCCATTTCAGAGGACTACCTGCTCCAGCCTGGGGACGACTCAGACCGGAGTCAGGGAAAAGAACTTTTACAGGATTTCCAAGTCAAGTATCCCTCAGTCTGGGCAGAGACCAACCCTCCTGGGCTTGCAGTCCACCAAATGCCTATATAATGGTTGGGCTCAAGCCCCCCGTGACTCCA
>NW_017737522.1:0-1179 GCF_001890085.2 Hipposideros armiger | reverse complement strand
TTTTGTTTTTTTAATTGGGGAATCGGGGGAAGGGGAACAGACAAGTTGCTGTCCTTTTGTTCTTCAGTCTAGTTGTGGAGGACATCGCTTGACTGCTCCAGGTTGAGCTGTTGTTCAGCATCTTAGCTGTAGAGGGCAGTGTCGCTGGCCCTCATATGTGGGATCCGAACTGGGGCCCTCTGTCGTCCCAAGCTAGCTCTCAACCAACGCCCAACTCAGCCGGCCCTAAATCTACTATATTGTTAATTATTTTCCTATTTGTCACATCTTCTCTTGTTTGTTTCTTTTTCCTCTTTTCCTTCCTTCTTTAGGACTGAGGTGTTAAGCATTTCATTTCATTTCCACTAAGGAATTATTAGCATAATATTATCACTTTGTTTTATCTTTCTAGTGGCATGCATATTTAACTTATCATAGTCTACCTTCAAATAATCTGAATATTATCTGAAATCAATAATATAGAGGTCTTAGAAGTTCACTGAAATCAAAGTTTGTTAGTAAAAGCAGAATCCCATGATAGCGAATGGCACTATAAAAAGTTCTAAGGATAGTCCATAAGAATTTTGTTCTAAGTTTCTATTTCCAAAATAAATAAAACTTTAGTAATAACTAATTAAGTTATCTACAACAAATAATTCTGTACAACAAATGGTTCCTCTGGTTCTGTTCCAGAATATGTAACAATCTTTTTTTTTTTAATTTCCTATTGAGTGCTATTAACAGGTAAGACTTTTCAACTGTTGCTCCAGTATCTAGCATGACATAAAGTTTCACTTCACTTTTCCCCACATAGATACTCCAAATCATCTCTAGAAAAATCCTCTTTCAAAACAAGCCACCAAATAATAATACATTAAAAAAGAGAGGGCTTTATATAATACTATCGCTAAATAAACTATCTCTAAATAAATTAAATCTTTAACTTTCTAATTCATTATATATTGGGTTGTCAGAAAAGTCATGACATATTTTTTCTATGTTTTTTGTTGCAAAAATGCATCATGACTTTTCCGACAACCCAACAGAACTTCTGTTTTTCTCTCCAGGACCTCCAGAATTGTGACTTTCAATAACATATATATATATATATATATATATGTGTGTATATATATATATATATATATACACACACACATATATATATACACACATATATATACATATATATGTATATATATA
>NW_017737521.1:0-1129 GCF_001890085.2 Hipposideros armiger | reverse complement strand
AAAAAAAAAAAGCTTTGTGGGCTTCCTGGATATCAAATTATAATCCACACTATGAGACAAACGAAATACATGCATGGCTTTTTGAGACAGCCCTTTCTCCAATTTGGACTAAGAGTCAGGGTGCTGTGGGAGAACACTCAAGATTCTTATGAGTGAAGGTCTATGAAGTGTCACTTGAATCTTTCTAAGACATCTTCAAAGAGCCCTATAGTTACACCCTTGTTCTGAGTTTTACCCTAGGATCATCGTTACTGGTAGTTTTCCAAATTTGATCTTCACCCTAATGTCATTTCTTACTTTCAGAGTTTTTAGCCTGGAGAGACTGAGAAACAGTTATACCTGAAATTCAACAACTCCTGCCTCTTTTATATTTCCTTTAAAATGTGCCTGAAAACAATTCGAGTAGTCAGAAATCAGAAATGGATGTCTACCATCACCATACCATTTTAACATTTGTACTGCAGACCATAGGTAGCACAATATGGCAAAGAAAAGAGACTAGAGATAAAAGAATTAGTTTGAAATACATTAAAATGTCATTATTGCAGATGATATGCCTGTATACCCAAAGAAAACGAGAGACATTACTAAAGAGTGTACAGGATAATTGCTGGACATAAGATGAACACAGAAAAATCAATAGCAACAAAAACATCAAGATACTTGAAAATACGTGTGGAACCTTAATGGAAAATCAAAATGTTATTTATGGAAATGAAAATGGTCCTTAGACAAGACTAGATGCTTTCCCACTAAAGATCAGAAACAAGGCAAGCATGTTCCTTCTCACTCCTCTCACTCCTATTCAACCTTGTACTATCCAACCTAATTCAATAAAACAAGGAAATAAAAGGTATACTGATTAGGAAGAAAGAAATAAAACCGTCTTCGCTCACAGATGACATGATTGTCTATCTGGAAAACCTTTAATAATCAACCAAAAAACTCTTGGAACTAATATGTAATTACAGCAAGACTGCAGGATATGGATTACCATAAAAAGGTTTAAAATGTCAATTGCTTTCTTCCATACCAGCAATAAAAAATTGAATTTTTATATTAAAAATACAATACCATTTACCTTAGCACGAAAGAAAGAAAGAAAGAAAGAAAGAAAGAAAGAAAGAAA
>NW_017737520.1:0-1015 GCF_001890085.2 Hipposideros armiger | reverse complement strand
TGCCCATCCAGAAACTCTCAACCCATTGTTTTATAATTAATATTTTTGATTGGGCATAAAAAATCCTCTTGAATCTGGTATGTTTTAAGTGCGAACCAAAAACGCCAAACCAAGAGGATTCCGCATGCGAGAAACCCGCATTGCTCAAGCGAGTATATTCGAAAAGTACTCCGATCATCAACATGGCATCATGCTGCAAAAACTCTCGCAGCGGCTGGATGAGCATCCGCAGATGCTTGATCTGGTAGCAGCTGATCTGATCGACGCGTCAACCTCACCTGTGGGGCGAATAGGCCTCAGCGTGGAGAGCGTATTGCGCTGTTTGCTGCTCAGGCAGCTACTGAAAGTCAGCTATGAGCAGCTGGCTTTTCATCTATCAGATTCTATGACCTACCGTGCGTTTACCCGTTTAAGTCACCAAATGCCCAGCCGTTCGGGCCTGCAATCGACCATCCGCCGTATCAGACCCGAGACTTTGGAGCAGGCGCACCGTTTGCTGACGCGCAGCTTGCTGGAACAAGGCGTGATCTCTCTGGACGCACTGCGCATTGATAGCACCGTTGTGGCCAGTAATATTGCACCACCCAGCGACAGCCAACTGTTGAACGATGCGATTCGTGTGATCAGCCGCCTGTTGGCGACCAGCCAATCTCAGACGGGGGTCAAAATCCGTTTTACTGACCAGCGCAAGGCCGCGAAGTCCTTAAGATCGCACGATTGGTTATAAAACAGGCGCAGCGCGCTCTGGGCAGAGTTACTGAGACGGCCGATGTGACAAAGTCTCAGCAAACGTGGCTTCAGAAATTAGCGTACTATCAAGCGTTGGCGCAACAGGTGGTCACGCAAACTGAGCGCCGAGTTATCTTGCAAGAGCGGGTGCCTTCATCAGAGAAGATTGTCAGCCTGTTTGAGCCTCATACTGGGCGGTTGCAGGATCTGAGTGCAACACGGTTATTGAATTGAAGCGGGAGCATCATGCCGCATCACCACGGCTTCTTGCATCACTTCGCCCATC
>NW_017737518.1:0-1179 GCF_001890085.2 Hipposideros armiger | reverse complement strand
CTGAAGTATAATTTTTAAAAGTGAGTCTGTCCGGCCCAAGTGCTGGGCCGAGATCCTTACAACTCATATGTGGGATATAAAACTGAAAACAACAAAGGGACAAGACAAACAAACAAACAAAAACCCATAGACACACACAACAGTTTAGTGGTTACCAGAGGGTAAGGGGGGAGGGAGGTGGTAGAAGAGGGTAAAGGGGTCAGATACACGGTGATGGAAGGAGAACTGACTCTGGGTGGTGAACACACAATGCAATATATAAAGCTCATTATAAGCACTAAATTGAGCTGGTAGGCTCAAATAAACTCATAATTAACAAAAAGAAACAGAGTTTAGTTAAGGCCTGAAATTTGCCTACAATTACTAACAGCATATTATCATACACAAATATTAACATCTTCAACTTCATCCTTAAAAGCAGTTAACTGGAAATGTGAAGGAAAATGAAGGATACTGTGTAAATAAAACATCATCAACCCTTCTGAGGATTTACTTATCATTGATATTTTTGTTTTGGGACAAGTTTCCTATAAGAAGTGTGTACTTTTAAAGTAATCATTGTGGGAAATAAATATTCAAGCTAAGACTGATTGAAATTTGCAAGTTTTTTTTTCCATCTAAGCATTATAAATGGTGATTACCAGCCTAAGTCAGCATATGATATCCTACTCAACCCTTAATGCACTTGCTCATAATATCAACATATTCTAAGAGCTAATCACAGGTACCAGCAGGGGTGGGAAAGGCAAATAAAAAGGAAGAAAAATAAGCATGGCAACACATGGGTATTCTTACATGCAATTAACTTATAAACCTGCTACACCTGAATATACAATTCAGCTCTTTGGGTGTTTTACTCCACAGAAGTGGGTCTCCCGCTCTCAGAATCAGGGTGTTCTTTCACGCTTTCGGAAAGTAGAACAACTCACTCAACAAACACGTGGCTGAAGTTCTCTGTGTGCATCGGTAAATGTCAATGGAGCATAGTGTGCATGTAGGGGGTGTGGGGGGGCGGGGAACCACAGGAAATTGAGAGGCAAGACCTGAAAGATAGGGCAGGGCTGTGTCGCAGGGTCACTATTGATCAGGCTACAAACTGCGTTTTACCATGTGGGTAGGGGAAACATCAAAGGTGCTTAAGCAGGATGTGAGATGTTAAAGATGAAAACTCCCTCAAGG
>NW_017737517.1:0-1180 GCF_001890085.2 Hipposideros armiger | reverse complement strand
CTCTCTCTCTCTCTCTCTCTCTCTCTCTCTCTCTCTCTCTCTCTCTCTGTTCCCTCAGCCTCAAGACTCCTCAGTTTAAAGATTCAAATATATCATTTGCATGTTAGTCTCCCACCCACTCCTTTCCCTGAAAAGTCTCCATTGTTTGTCTCCAATGTGTAGGGTAATTAATATTTACATTTGAACATAGAAACCTCCAGTCCCCCTTGCTTCTTAGTTGGCCCCTCAATCCACAAAGCCTCTCTGAGGAAAGGGCTCTTTGCATAGCTGTGACTCTGCCCAGGAATCAACACTCTAATTTGCAAATCCCCAGAAGTCACTTTGCCTGTCTGCCTGTTGGACAGTTCCCTATGCAAGCAAGGAATTGAGGTCTCACTTGGAAAACATTAGGCTTGGGGGAATGGGGAAGCAGCAAAACCTACCCCAATTTAGTCCCTGAATTACCTCATCTCTCCCACAGCCCTTTACCTGGATTGCCCTTTCTGGTTCTGTGCTACTTAGAGCAAGATGACTGTAGCCCAAATTCATTGGTAGCATCTCTCCTGTTGTGCTGTGGCTGTGTGTACCCTGGGCTAAAAACCAGAGGCCAGCCTTGCCACTTCTCAGCCACAGCAGCAAAAGCTAGTCATTTAGCTTCTCTGCAGCCTCAGTTTCCAGGATGGTACCAATCCTTGTGAATTGGATGAGCTCTACTTTGTGGCACAAATTTCTGTAAATGTTCCATGAGTGTCTGAAGAAAATGTATATTCTTCAGTTATTGGGCTCAATGTTCTACATGTGTCTATTAAATCAAGTTTATGGACAGTGCAGGTCAAATCAATATACTTGCTGATTTTATTGTTGTTGCTGTCTGTTAAACCTATCAGTTACTGAGAGACTTGTTAAAACATGTAAATGTTAAAGTTACTGAGAGACTATGATACAATGATGATGAATTGGTCAAGTTCTTATAATTCTGGTGCATTTATATATATATATATATATATATATATATATATATATATATATATATATATATATATATATATATATATATGGTCTGACACAGAAGTTCACGAACTTGTTACAACGATGTTGCTAACCTTTTTTGGATATCAGAGGGATTATTCATTCTGAATTTGTACCAACTGGACAAACAGTTAACCAAGTTTACTATTTGGAAGTGCTGAAAAGGCTACGT
>NW_017737516.1:0-1069 GCF_001890085.2 Hipposideros armiger | reverse complement strand
TTAGCCTACAAAGAGTAACTTTGGTAACTACAATGACTGAATATACTATTAATTAGTCTGAATGAAACTAACTGTACGAATTATAAGTATGCTAACTATATTGTCTAAATATACAATTAATAATCTATCATACATAATGTACTAACAAAAAATAAATATGCAACTATAGTGACAAAATTGAAAATGAATAACCCTTTCAATATTACAGAGCTTCCCTGGGGTCTACAGCTTAGAAATCTGCGCTCTCTCTCAAAATTAGTGAAGGCCTAACATTCAGTAAGTATAATCAATCTATTGAGTAAATGCAGATATTTTTTATGTTTTTGACAATTTTAAGTTTATTTTCCTTTTTGTTGTGTACTTATTTTTATTAGGCTTATGCAAAAGCGTATGGATAGTTTTCACATTAAATACAGGAATAGGTTTACTTTAAGGTCCGGTCTGGAGATGGGCATAGCTTTGGTTTTACGGTTAAACTGAGCGACACGGTAGAGATTAGGGTTAGTTGCAGGGTTAGGTTTTCAAATCTATTTTACAGAAATATAAGTATTACTATATGCTTACAAGCATTGCTGTGCCTACTATGCTTTATCAACTTAGCATTAGTAACTAACAAATTTATTTAAGTGTGCTAAAAACCAATAAGTACATCACTATGTAGACTATACAATTAATAAATCTATCAGTATTCATGTGCTATCAAAAAATCAGTCTGCTAACTGTACTGACAACATATAATATGGATAAATGCATCAGTGTTACAAAATGCTACCAACCAATAAGTCCGGTATCTCTACTGAACAACTATACTAGTAATGCTTTGTCAAAATTACGAACATTTCTGAAATGCTATAACTACGGGTACTTTACTGCCTATACACATAATTAAACATTATACGAATATTGCTGTTAGCCTACAAAGACTAACTTTGGTAACTACAATGACTGAATGTACTATTAATCTGTCTGAATGTTACAAACTATGTGAGTTATATGTATGCTAACTATATTCTCTAAATATACAATTAATAATCTATCACTCATAATGTGCTAACAAAAAATATGTATG
>NW_017732003.1:1099295-1100505 GCF_001890085.2 Hipposideros armiger | reverse complement strand
GCATACGTGTGCAGTTAAAGATGAGTAACAAGGTGAATTTCCATGTGCCCACCACCACATCATAAATAATCAAAATGAACAATACCCGTACTGTTTGAAGCGCCCTTTCGATGCCCCTCCCCAGACATCCCCAGCTCGTAACGAGCACTGTCAGTTCTGTATTTCTGTCCCCACACTTGCGCCTGCCCCCCTCACCCTTCACACACAGTTCTTCCATCCTGCTGCTCCTGTCCGTCAACCTCTACTCTCTTATTCCTTCGTTTTCTACCCCTTCACGGTTCCTCCCCTTCCTCATCCCTTCTCCTTCCCTGGCGCTCTCTTTCCCTCTCTGAGTGTCTCTCTGCTCAAGGGAATTGCGCTGATGTCTTTCTGGTGGTCAGTTGGGTAGGCCAAGGCCAATGGTTCTCAATCGGGGGGTGATTTTGACCCCCAGGGGTATTTGTCTAGAGACAGTTTGGGTTGTTTATAACTGGGAGGTGCTCCTGGCATCTCCTGGGTAGGAGCCAGAGATGCTGCTAAACATCCTACAGTGTCGAGGACGCCCCCACAGCCAAGAATGACTGGACACGATGTCAGTAATGCCGAGGCTGAGAACCCCACTCTTAGTCTGTCACTGTGGCAGGAAGGAAGTCAGGTGAAGAGGGTGAAGGAACCCCCCGACCGTGGGACCTGCCTCCTAAACAAAGAAGACAGTGCCAGAAGCCGGGGGTCCCCTCTCGAGGTCAGCGCCTTCAACTGGTGGTACTCATTCCAGTGACCATCCAACCCAGGCTGACAGGAAGAGCCCGCTTGTCTGACGCTCACATCTCCGCTTTTCCAGGGGAGAAGCTTGGTCAAGACAGGCTGTTGGGCAAAAATATATAAATCCCTGTCAGTTACTCTCATAAGAGAAGAACGTGAGCCACACATATGATTTTGCATTATAAAAACTGCCCTTTAAACTCAAAAATAGCTCACTGAACTTACCTTGGTATTATTCTTAGAACATTTTATTGGCTTATAATGTATAGAAACGTATATATTTTATAAGTGTAATGTTTGGCTGGGAAGTATTTTTTAAAAGTAAGATACTATTATTTGTAGAGTAGTTTTAGGTATACAGAAAAACTGAGTGTAGAGAGGTCCTGTATACCACCTTCCCTCACCCCCAAAATTTCCCGTCATCTTACCTTAGCGTGATGCCTCTATCTGTTATAATGATGAACCCATA
>NW_017732003.1:1068704-1097155 GCF_001890085.2 Hipposideros armiger | reverse complement strand
TAACTTGTAAACGCGTTTCTTTTTCTCAGGGACTAAGAAAGTGCTGTGCATCACCTTCTCCCTGGGGGCGGTCCTCGTGGGAGCAGTGGTGGCCGCTGTCTTGCTCTGGAAATTCAGTAAGTGGAGTGTCTCCCCTGAAGCTGGAGAGGGCGATGAGAGGCGGGTGCCGGGTGCCCGGCCTGTCCCGGGTGCCAAGCTCACAGGAGCCCTGCTCGCTGGGCAAGGGACCCTCCCGCAGCCCTGCCTGAAGCTTCTGTCTTATAAGACGAGCTGTCTTCTCTGCTTCTCTTGAGTTATGGTGATGCGTGATTAACCATTCTTGGAAGCAGGCGATCTTGTCTGGGTTGCATGCTTTGTCCTAATCTATGGGATATCACAGTCTTATGCCACTTGTGTGGTGTTGACACACGCTGGGAGAAGCATTTGCGTTTACCCAGTGGTTTGGGGCACTAGGCACCACCTGGCACTCATGAGCACAGGTTCCCCACCTTGGGGCCACACCTGGTCTCCTTTATCACAGTGCCCAGCAGTGGCTGCTTCAGGCTGGCCGTGCCCTCTCCTGCCACCTTCTTGAAGCCCAGCGCAGCCTCTGCCATCAGCCTGGGGCAGTGCAGGCTCACAGGAGCCACCTGGGTGGCAGAGAGAAAGTGGGGAGCTGTGCAAATGCAAGGCTGGAAGTCCTTCCCACTGGCCCTGATATGGATGAGCCTCCAGCCTGGTTCCTTTGAGACGTGGGCAGCACAGACTCCTTTTCAAATTAAGGGGAAAGGTTTTCCCCTCTGTTATGTGGGGTGGACGGCGGGATTTGGGTGGGTGCCAGGCGGTTCTGTTGGTTCCTGAGCCTGACTAGCGTCTCGCTCCTCTCTCTGCAAGTGGAAAACAAGTGCTCGGTATCCGGGATCGAGTGTGGCTCCTCGGGGACCTGCGTCAGCGCCTCTCACTGGTGTGACGGGGTCCTGCATTGCCCCAGCGGGGAGGACGAGAACCGATGTGGTAAGTCAGGGGACAGTGCACTCGGGCTTGGGAAGGCACTGCGTTGCCCAGGGGACTCGGGCACCTGGGGTCCACCATGCACGGAGCATGTCAGTGCAGGCTCGTGTCCCCCACGCTGATCTATCATGTCATCAGTCCCTACTGGAGCTTTGGGTTAACCCCGATTGGCAGATGAGGAGACAGGCTCAGAGACGGTGTGCTCCCGGCCCCACATCACACAGCCGGTGGGAACCACCCAACAGGCCCAGGGTCACTGTGACATGCACTCTCCCTACTGCCACAGGGTGTCGCCACATGGCAGTGAGAAGGAGCAGTTTTCAGTGTAAAGTTGCGAGCATGCCGTGTAACAGGCTGTAACAGGGAAAATGATGTTTGAGCCTGGGAGTCGAGCTGATGTCCACATATACTCACACCCGGAGTTAAAGGCTTGTCCTCTGCGAGCTGATAACGTTTCACACACTTAATGCTGGAGAAAGACCGTGTGCGCTTTATGGTCATTTTTTCTTCTCCTGCGACCATCCCCGGCGAGGTTTCTTTTCCTGTGCGTCCCCGTTTCCAGGTCACAGTCCCTGTGTGGGATGTATGGTCGGTCCTGGCTCGTGGCTTCCTCCGAGAGGCAGCCTGGGCCTTGGGGTCGCCCTACGTGGTCCCCTGGACTGCGGGGTGAGGCCTCGGTCCCTGTACCAGGAGCTCCTGAGGTAGCCTTGCCTGCTTCCCGGCCGCCTGGAGATTGTTGGTACTTGCACGTGACTTGCTCACTTCTTAAACTTTCCGCGGAGTATCTTGCCTTTATTTGAGCGATAATATGTTTGTCACCATTTTCTTAAATAAAGGAGGGAGCTTTTGAGGTTGAGCAGAGTGTGGTTACGGTGTGAGGCGGAGTGGGTTTTGATGTTTTCCCGAACGTGTGCGCATGCGCTTGCGTAAGTCAACCCCAGCAGGACCGTGTCATTTTGTGACCTGGAGTCGCTTTCTCTCGCCTTAATATTGAAGCTGTATTTATTTAAACACTCGAGTTACTATACGCGAATATGCAGTAAAAGGTCTCATCTCCCTGACTGTGCTCTCATACACACTCACGCACTCACGCACGCCTATATACACTCACACGCTGTGAGATAATAGAAAGTATATATTGGGGTCTGCCCCCAGGTCCTGGCACGAAGCTCCTGAAACCTGGTAATTTCCGAAGTGGTAAGATCACTAGGAGCACCTTTAGTTCTAATGTTTGGTCTTTGGCCCCAGTTCCTGGCACAGGGCTCCTGAAACCCTGCTAATTTCCTGGGTGAGGAGTGTCTTTGTTCTGATGAGGTGACTCTGGGAGGCACCTGGGTGGCTCCTAATGACGGCTGGTCACCAGAAAGGACAAGCCATGGTCAGAGGCTGGGGATGTTCAATGCCACCCCAGAAGGAAGGAGGGCTGAACATGGGGTTCACCAAACGTGCCTAGTGAGGCAGCCTCCATCAATCCCAGCAGCGTGGGGGTCGGGGAGCTTCCGGGTGGGTGAGCACGTGGGAGACCTGGGAGGTGGCGCTTCCATGGGCCCCACCCTCCCCATGTCTCCATCTGCGTGTTCATCTGGGTCCTCTGTCACATCTTTTTCTAGTAAACCAGTAACGGAAGCGTGTTTTCCTAAGTTCTGTGATGCCCTCTACCAAATCAATCGACCTGAGGAGGGGGCCGTGGGAACCTGACTTATGGCCAGTCAGTCAGAAGCACAGGTGACAACCTGAACTGCGACTGGCTTCTGAAGTGGGGCGGGAGCAGTCCTGTGGGGATGAGCCCTTAACCTGCGGGATCTGGCGCTGTCTCCAGGTAGGCAGTGTCAGAATGTAATGGCAGATCACCCGGCTGGTGCGGAGAATTGCTTGGTGTAGGGGAACGCTCCCCCGCACATCTGGTGACCAGAAGTGTCAGAAGTGAAGTGTTTTGTGAAAGTATAAAGGACACACACAAGAAACAAAGACAACAGGGGAGGGAAAGGGCTGGGTTGTTTTCCTAACTCTCACGACCACACACACACACACACACACACACACACACACACACACTCACACTCATGCACACACACACTCACAACCTCGCACACTCGCACACACTCACGCACACATGCACACACACTCACACTCACACACACACTCATACACACACACTCACACACACACTCACACATTCATACACACACACACACGCACATGCACTCACACACACATTCATACACACACACTCACACACACACACGCACACGCACTCACACACATTCATACACACACACTCACACACACATTCATACATATGCTCACACACACTCCTGTTCATCAGCCCATCACTTTTTTTTTTTTAAGGGCAACTAATATGAGTTTCTTGCTTCTCCTTCCAGAGAGTATTTGCATAGAATAACAAATAATGTTTGCATGCTTAATCCCCCCACTTCCCAATGCTCACCATCCAACTGACTCTCCCGCACTTGCACTTGGTGGCAGCCACATCCTGGAAGCCACGTCTCCCTCTCCCGTCTGCTGGCGGTGCTCCTGCACACGGACGGGCCCTGGGTGCTGTCTCTTCCCTGGGGACCTTTTGCTGTCACACGCATGCACCAAGCACAAGAGCACATTGTAGGAAGTGTTCCCAGAAGTAAACTGCCGGGTCGGAGGGCTTGAGCATTTATAACTTGCTAGGTCCTCCTCCGTGTGGGATGATCTAACTTCCACATCGATTGTTCATGTAAAACAACGCAGATGAACGTGACGTTGTGTGTGTCCTATATTAGCGAGAACACATGTGTGAGGTGCTTTTAATCTGTCCTGCCGATACTGAAGAGTGCCGCCGGCCATGGGAGCCGGTCAAGAAAGTGTGCAGAGCTTCTTTTCCAAGGGGCGAGTGCATATGTATGTATTCTTAACATTAACTCACTTTCTACGTCTGTTGCTACGCTTTCTGTGAGCATCCAAGTGTCAGAGCGAAATGGAAAAACCACTTGAGGCGACACAGTTCACATACTGTTTTGGGCACTTGAGATTTGCTAAGAGGGCAGATATAAGTGTTTCTCACCACAAGAAGGAAGGAAGAAGGAAAAAATGAGGGAGGAAGGAAGGAAGGGAGGAAGGGAGGGAAGGAAGGAGGAAGAATGGTAACCCTGTGAGGTGATGGATATGTTAATTGACTGCAGTGATCATTTCACTATGCATAGGGGCATCAAAGCACCTAGCTGTACACCTTGAATATATACAGTTTTTATTCGTCAATTAAACCTCAGGAAAGCTGAAAAACATTCCTAATGCTTAAAGCAAAGCCTGCCTGAGACCAGCTGCATCGCTGGTGATCACCTGTCACCTTTTCCCAGTTAGCGTTTGAATGCAGATAGTTGGAAGGGGAAAAAAAATCCCCCAAACTATCCGCAGATCAAGAACGGAATGTCTCCCTTACCTTCTACCACGTCAGTGTCAGTTTTATTTTTAATTTTCGAAGTATCTTTAATTCTGGTTACTTTAAAATTTTTAACAGATTCTGTTTTTTAGGGTAGATGGTAGAGTCCCCATCCCCCCACAGTTGCCCGTTTTTAACACCCTGCATTCCAATTGAGCCAGTGTTGGTACATTATTATTAATGCAAGTCCTTAGTGACAGCAGGGCTCACGCCTGGTGCTGTAGACAATGCACAATGTATTTACTTTTGGACCGTGGGTTTGCAGACATGTATAAAGACAGGTCTCCATCCTCACAATATCCCAGAGTTGGTTCACTGCCCTACAAATCCTCTGTGCTGCGTGCCCTCCCCCAGCCCCGGGCGACCACTCATCTTTTTACTTAACCGTGGTGTTGCCTTTTACAGAACGTCTTGTATATTTGGAATCATACGTTACGTAGCCTTTACAGATTGACTTTGCTCTCTTAGTGAGGTGCGTTTTAAGCTTTTCCCCATGTCTCTTCCTGGCCTGAGAGCTCACTTCCTTTTAGCTGAATAGTACTCCGTTGTCTGGCTGCGGTAGGCTTGTTTATCCACTCACATCACACTTGGCGAGCGCACAGGTGACATGTGGGGTCAGTCATCACAGAAGCATTGGGAAATAATCAGACCACGGCTGGTATTTCACGGAGGAATGTCAGCCACGCTGTCCAGTGAGTTGGGCTGCAGCCGGGAGGCGACAATAAGCCTGAGAAAAGCCGGGGCCTCATTTGACACTCTGAGCCCACACAGTTTTACATAAGCCCCTGGTTAATCCAAGAAGACGTCCACTCTGAATACCCACTTGTGTTCTCCCTCACACTGAAGGGTTCTCAGAATTCGGGGTTGTGGCTACCTCTCGGGAGAGAGATGAGGGGGTGGGATGGGGAGGGACTTACTCTGTCTACATAAAGTTTTATCTCTAAACAAAAGAGCTGTGGTTGTTTCACCTAAACGGTGAATTTAGAGGCTGAGTGTTACACCAGGTACTCAACACATCCCTGGGCGCTCTGCCAGGTACAGGGGTTGGGGGAGGGTGAGGTGGGGGAGAGAGAGACAGGGGGAGAGAGAGAGACGGGGAGAGAGAGAGAGAGAAAGGCGCGGGAGAAAGAGAGAGATAGTCGACTTGCTCAGAGCGATTGTTGAAAGAGCATTTTTCAAAAAACCTTTTATCTTACTCATTTATTTCTTTAAAATAGTCTTATCAAGCTATAATTTGCATACCATGAAATTCACCCTTTTCAAATATTCAATTCCATGGTTTTCGTGTAGTCACGCATATGTGCAGCCATTACTGCAGTCAAGTTTAGAATATTTTTATCACTTCAGGAGGAAGTCTTAAACTACCGCCCCCTACCGACCCTCCTACGCCTCCCCCAGGTCCTAAGCAACCACTAGGATACTTTTGGTCTTTGTGGGTTTCCTACCCTAGACATTTCATAGAAATGGCATCAGAGAGTATGTAGCACTTGTGACTGGCTTCTGTCTCTCAGCACACTGTCTTCAGGGTCCCCTCACGCTGTCCCTTTCATGGCCGAATAGTATTCCACTGTGTGCATGGACCATAGACTGTGCGCCATCTGTTGACGGGCACCCAGGTTGCTTCCACCTTTTCAAGGCTCCTGTGAGCAATGCTGCCGGCGAACACCTGTGAACAAGCCGTGTCTGTTTTCAGCTATTTTGGGTAAAGAGCGCTTTCTAGCAGGAAAGAATAGCTTGTCGGCGTCCCTCGTGTGTGGTCTGCGCCTGGGGAGAGGGAACCCAGCACTGCCACCTCCAAGCCTGTGTGTCCTGGCAGAGGGTGCGGCTCACGGGACAGTGGGGACAATTGTCCGAAGCTCACCGAGCGTCTCCCTTTGTGCAGTTCGCCTCTACGGACCCAACTTCATCCTTCAGGTGTACTCGTCCCAGAGGAAGTCCTGGCACCCCGTGTGCCAAGACGACTGGAGTGAAAACTACGGGAGGGCGGCGTGCCAGGACATGGGCTACAGGTGAGCCCGGGGCCCCGCGGCCTCGGGGTGGCGCTGCGGGGCTGTGGTGGCGGTGACAGGCAGCAGAAACGTGAGACCAGTGCTTGTCTCTGTTCCCCTGCCCTCCACACACACCCCTGCCAAAAGCTGTCTCCTTTCCAAAGCTGATCAGGGAAACCAGCAGATGGGACTTTGCCCATCACATCCACCCCTGCTCTCTCCCTGAGTCCGCTGAGTGTCGCCCCTGCCACCCAGCCCTGCCTTGACCTCCATCCACTCCTGGTTACTGAGGACCATCCAGCGCTGTGGTCAGCAGGGTCCAGGATGCTGACCGAGGGCCTCCCTGGTGGGGTGTGGGGGTGGGGGGGTGAGTGGGGCAGGCTGGATGGGGGAGGCGAGCAGGGACACCTGCATGACCTTCACAGCATGCATGCAACCTTCGCTGCATGCACGTGGAGGCACTGAAGGCTTTTGAGCAGGAGAGAACTGCTCATGAGACATATGTAGGAGAATTCGTTCCTGCACACAGCCACAGGGGAGGGGGCAGGAGGGAGGGAGTCCCCCCCCCCGGAGTCCCCCCCACACAGAGAGTCCCAGCCAGGGCTCACCGAAGCCTCTCTGGGGAGTGCTAGGCTGCCCTCTGGCCTTGCGGGGAAAGACTGCGTGATTTTGTTACCACCTTCTCTTCCGTGGGGGTGACCCAGTGTGACTTCCATGCCATTCTAGGGTGTTCTCTATATGCCAGTTCTCAAAATGAATGACCTCTTGATAAGAAAGTTGGCATCTCAGCTGGTGAAATACTTCAAAATGCCACCCCCACATCGCAGGGCCGAATGACACAGTGAAGCCGCCATCATGGTTCAGGACCTGTATCTATACCTGGGGGCGTTTTAACTCCTGTACATTTTGTTAGGTCGTATGTGCTCACACTTCCTTGTTCTCATCATTTCTTTACCCAAACCCAAACTAGATTAGAAACAGGACCGACAGGGGACTTTTACCTGACACTTCTGGGTTATGGGATTGAAAGAGGGTTGTAATAGTCATTGGATTAGAATTTGGGATTTCATTTTCCAAAATGCTAAAGGCGTTTCTCTTAATCCGAACACCATACAAGAGACATACTGCGATAGCATCAGATGTGTGACTGCTTACCACTGACCATCATTTTAAATACGGTTTTCTGCCTCTTGTAGGAATAGTTTTTACTCCAGCCAAGGAATAGTGGATGACAGTGGGGCCACCAGCTTTATGAAGCTGAACGTAAGCGCCGGCAACACCGATCTCTATAAGAAACTCTACCACAGGTAGGGGTGATTTCTTTTCTCCTTGGAAACGATATGAGTGTCTGGGGGCGTCCTGGGGAACGGGTGTCCTGAGTCTGATTTCTCTGAGCTGTGACGCCAGGCGTGGTGAGCCTCCCATCACGAGGAGGTGGGACTCCAAGCAGGACCATCACCCTGAGCGGCTCGGGGTTCCTTCTGGGGAAGCGGCTCAGGTGCCAGGTAGGCGCCGTTTCGTTTGTGCCCCCTGCCCTCAATGCTGTTGCATGACACTGCAAAACTGAGAGTCCACATTGTTGATTTTCTTCACACTCTAGACCTTAGAGATGTCCCTACTGCATGTCGGGGAGTGTCTCTAGGAATCCGGGAGAGCACCTCGGGGTCCCAGCGGGGTGACCAACTCATCCTGGTTGCCCAGGACTTTGCCGGTTTCAGCACTGGAAGTCCCACCATCCAGGAACCCCCTCAGTCCCAGGCAGCAGTGAGGGTTGGTCCCCAGCCCCAACCCCAGTGACAGAGGATGCCCAGTGTGGAGTAGGGAAGGCGAGAGCTGGGGAGGGCGAGGGCTGGGGAAGGCGAGGGCCGGGGAAGGCGAGTGGCTAGTTCAGTTCAACCAACGTTCCTGTGCCTCCAAGCTGACTTGTGGTCCTGGGTGGGTCACCGTGTATCCTGTGGATGGAAATAAACCCAAAGAACAGGTCACATGATTGATGGCTTAACTGGTTAGGAGATTGGGGGAGAAGGGTGGGCTTAAACTACTCGTTTTGTTTTGCTTGTGTTTAAAATGCTTCAGTCTTCCTAGGATCATTATTATCTGGACGTTCTCTGGTGTAAAAGACAGTGTCCTTTGCACAAGACTTCCTGGGCCCCCAGGTCCCTGTCACTCCTCCCCAGGTGGCCAGCCAGGCCATCACCTCCCCACCTGCCAGGTGCTGTTTTGGGGGAGGATGAGCTAATCACGCAGCCCCTCCTTTCCTGTGAGTGGGAGGCTGGCAGGTTTGCATTCCTGGCGGCCTCTGGCTGAGGTGTCCGGGGCACTGACTTCCGCGGAGCCTGTCTGTCTCAGGGGGAATGTGACAGGGTGAGCCCAGGAGGAGGGGTGTGCATGGCCAGGTGGACCCATCAAAACAGCAAGGCTGTGGTTTGCTCACCAGAGAAGCTAAACACAGGTGCCTGGGCTCTTTGTAAACGCTGAGTGTTTCTTTGTCTTCCGTGGTTACACGGATTCAGGGCTGAGCAGTGGAGGGAAGGCTGCCAACCCTTGGTGAGAGCCTTGGCGTCTCACAAGGTGGCTGGTGCATATGGAGGAAAGCGGTCACCACCTGGCACGTGGTGTCCTGTATACGTGGCAGGGTGGAGGACGCCTTTCCTTTTGCTTTCCGAAGGCGTCCTTTGGTCCCGATCTCTCTGCTCCTGGTGGGGCTGGCCTGAGGGGCCGCTGTGTGTCCAGATGCCGCTGTTTTCGTGTAAGGAGAATAGACCTTACGGTTCTTAGAAAACATCTCCTCATGGGCATATGTCTCCTCTTGGCATGGCCGATACCCTCAGCCAAAGACCACCAGGACCCACCTGCCGTCTTGGGAACCGCGAGGCATCTCAGTAGGAAGGTGTCGTAAAGGACTTATTTAGGATTTGGGCTTCTGTTGGGTCATTTCGGGGAAGGTTCCAAGAAGCAGGGCTTTACCGTGGATTGGATGCCGTCAGGAAGCGAGGGTGACTCCTGGATTGGTAGCTTAATGTTTTTTTTTTGAGATGGTGGGTGGCGTGAAGCCAGGCCCCTCTGGGACTGGCAAAGGAGCCGCAGTCACTCGTGCTACTGCCGAGGGAGGGGGCTGACGGCCGCTGTGATTGGACCAGGTTCACGGTGTGTCTGTCCGGACAGGACGATGCAGAGGGTTTGTTTGTGTCCTGCCGCATTTCCAACAGTGGTCGGGTCCGAAGCTGGTGCCCCAGGAAATTGCTGGTGTTCAGTGGAACGTGGCCAGCTGTGAACGCCTGGATGTCAGGACAGTTTCTCGCCTCGGTGCACGAGGAGGAGAATTCACTTTCCGACAGAAGGCTTAATTATTCTTTTTCCTTTGTCACCTGCAATGTTTGACTCCCAAACGAGAGACTTTTCTTCTGCTTCCGGGCAAATACTTGATTGTATTGTTTTCTGTGCAAGTAATGTAAAGCAGTCATAGGAAACCAAAGTCTACAAATGGCTTCCTGCCAACATGAGAGGATGATTTGCAACCCCAAGAATAAAAACAATGGCTGACATTACTGCGAGCTTACTCTCACAACCACCTACGGGTTGGTGGTGCTGTTATCAGCCCATTCTGCAGATGGGGAAACTGAGGCACGGAGCGTTTAAGTAACTTACCCGTGGCCACCCAGCTGGGGTTTGAACCCCGTCCTCAGGGTCTGCTCTTCGCCACTGTCCCCCGTGTACGTTTACTCTCCATATTCGAGCCTTCAATCATGGACCCTTCTATGTCTGAGGAGGCAGGGGAGTGAGGACATCACAAGAAAATATTCCTTTCTAAGTATTTTGAGAGTCAAGTGTCACCTCATTTATTGTGACCACAGTTTCCCCTCTTCTTTTTTAGCGATGTCTGTTCTTCAAAAACAGTGGTTTCCTTACGCTGTATCGGTAAGTCTTGGCTTTCCTTTGTGCTTCTAAACAGGAGACATCCTGTCCCTTCAGACGTGTATGCCCTGTGTCTTTGGGGATGTGTGCCCCCCCCAGGTGGTATTGGAGGCCTGAGGGTGCCCCGCTCTGTGTTTGGATCACTTGTAGTCCCAAACCTTTGCTCAGTAAGAAAGGCCCCGTCCCTGTGCTCCCTTCTGTGGGACGGCCCTGTCCTCGTCCCCATGAGGTCTTCATCCTGAAGCTCAGCTTTGCTCATTGAAGAGGTGAGGCCAGCAGATGCCCCTGGTGCACACACGTCCCAGTGGTCCTGGCAGTAACTTCCCAGGCGGGCCCTGCTCACGCTCCTTTAGGTACCAGGAGGGCATGGTGCCCGCCCCGCCCTCCAGCCCTGCTGGCCTCCTCATGGGGCACGAGACCTGCACACACGAGAAAAGCCCGCCTCCGCTTTCTTCTGGAATCTTGGGCCTCTGAGCGTTCAGTCCCTCTAAGACTCAAGGACATCCCAGGGACTTTGTTATCCAGGACGCCCAGCTAGGTGTCTGCAGTCACACAGTGTCGGCAGAAGTTCTGTTTCCTGGGGTGGCTCAGGGGTGCTGGAGGGGTGTCCTCTCCCCCCACAAGCAAAAAGAGACCAGAACACGTTCTCTAAAAGTCAGACCCCAGACAAACAGGATGAGAGGTGGCAACAGTCGTCTACCAGCCTGGCGGGACCTTTGGGATGGGGGTCGTCTGGGCGCACGCTGCGTGGTGGGCATCGGGATGGGGCTGGGTGGCCCGGATTCTGCTCACCAGACACTGAGTTGTGCTTGTCGCCTGCAGAATGTGGGGTCAACACGAAGATGAGCCGCCAGAGTCGGATCGTGGGTGGGACGAGCGCGGCCCTGGGGGACTGGCCCTGGCAGGTCAGCCTGCACGTCCAGGGGGTCCACGTCTGCGGAGGCTCCATCATCACCCCCGAGTGGATCGTGACAGCGGCTCACTGCGTGGAAGAGTATGTTCTCGGTGGGCATCAGGGCGCCTGGGTTTGGAGGTGGTTCTGTGGCTGTGACCTTGAGCGACGCCTTTGACCTCTTCAAGCTCCGGTTTCCTGGTGTATAAGTGGAGGTTCTTTTTTTTTTTTAAAGATTTTTATTGGGGAATTGGGGGATGGGAACAGCGCTGGGGAATTGGGGGAAGGGGAACAGACAAGTTGCTGTCCTTTTGTTCTTCAGTCTAGTTGTGGAGGACGTTGCTTCACTGGCCCAAGTTGGCACCATCATTGTGCTCTTCCTGGGTGAGGCAGATCAGTCGCCGGCTTCTGGACGGCCGCTCACTGCAGCTGCTGGCTGCTCACGCTGGCTGCTGGCTACACACGGTAGCCCATGGCAACCCACTGCAGCAGGGACTGCAGCCTACGCCGTCGCCGGCGACTCATGGCAGCCCAGCTCCAGGTTGAGCTGTTGTTCAGCATCTTAGCTGTGGAGGGCAGTGTCACTGGCCCTCAATGTGTGGGATCTGAACCGGGGCCCTCTGGCGTCCCAAGCCAGCTGTTAACCGACGCGCCACTTGGCCGGCCCCTATAAGTGGGGGTTCTAATGGCACCTGCTTCGGGGAGTCAGTGGGAGGGCAGATGAGCCAATGCGCGTGAAGCATGTGGTCAGGCCCCCCCTTCACAATTATTCACGGGGTGTCCACTGCATGCAGGGTTCTGGGCACAGAGGGTGGGACCAGGGTGTCACAGTCTCCTGCTGCCCTCTCTGGAGCCCTGATCTCCCTTGGATGGCTGACTCTGGAGGAGGCACACTCAGACACGCTCAGGGTCCTCACTGCCCTGCCGGAAGGGTCCCCATGGCCTCAGTTAATCGTCCTTGGTCACAGTGTCGCCACTCAGACAGGTTGGGAATGGCGAGGGGAGGCATAGCTTAGAGCGTTAGCTTTTGTGGCAGATACTGTCCCCTCCTTTTTTCTTTTTTGGTCACACATCTATTCTGGAGAAAACACTCACCAGCGCTGGGCCTGGCTCGGCTGTGTGGCCTCGGGCGGTTCCCTCAAGGCCACCTGCCCGTAGCATCAGCACCTTGAGACAGGTGTGCTGTCTCCTCCCAAGGGCTGCTGTGCAGGTCGAAGGAAGCGGCGTTTAGTACCCTCCTTTCCCTGCACGGGGCCCTGATGGCTTGCTTATATGTGGGGTCCTCTTAAAGGGAAACCCCTACCTAAAAGTAACGCCTTGATGGCTGGCGGACCTGGAGTCTGTTCATCACTATGCATGTATTAAGCCCCCACTGTGTGCCAGGAAACGCCGTAGCATCTAAAGATAGTTAAGACCCAAGTGGGCTTTGAAACCTCAGCAGGCATTCAGGCCCAAGAAAAAGTGTTCTCGGAATTGTGAGGATTTGAGGGGGGGCAGGCACAGGAGTGATCCATGAAGCAATGGGCGAGGCTGTGGGGCCGTGGGGACCGAGGACAGCCTGTCACCTCACCAGTCTCTGTGGCTTCTGGTGAGCGGTGTCACCCCTGGGACACGTGGCTCCCACCGTCGCATGAGGGTTTCCTGCTTGTGGTTCTGATCTGCTGAGCGCCATTCATCTTTGTCTTCCAGACCTCTTAACAACCCACGGTATTGGACGGCCTTCGCAGGGATTTTGAGACAATCTTTCATGTTCTATGGAAACGGGTACCGGGTGGAAAAAGTGATTTCTCATCCGAATTATGACTCGAAGAGCAAGAACAATGACATCGCGCTTATGAAGCTGCAGACCCCTCTCACTTTTAATGGTACGTACCTTGGTGTGTGGGGCTCGGGGGTGCGAACAGTTTTGGCCAAATCTTAAGGAGAGGTTGATTGGAAGTAGAACACGCTGTGATAAATGGAAGTGAGAGATTTGTGTTGAGTTAGGGTGGCGTGCTGATAGAAGGGTGCTCAGCAGAGGCCAGATTACCCTAAAATGTGCCCGACATCGAGGGAAGCAGTAACCACCACGTTTTGCTTCTGTGTGGAGTGATGACCTAATCAAGGTGTGAAGGGCTAGAAAAGGGTTTCACCCACAGCATCGCTGACGTCTGGGGCCGGTAATCCTCTGTGGTGGAGGTTGTCCTGTGTGCCGTAGGGCGTTTAGCAGCACCCTGGCCTCTGCCCACAGGTGCCAGGAGCTACCCCCCAACTCCCCTCACCAGGTATGACAAGCAGAGATGTCTCCAGTTGAGAACTGGTCTATAATTTCTAAAGACACTTTATTTTTTCACATAAATCCAGGAAATAAAATACTTCAAAAAACAACTTAAGACAATAAAAAACAGACTTTCCCTTAGCTTCTTATTTGGGCCCCAAGAATCCAGGATGCCCCAGCCCCAGGTAGATACAGAAGAAGCAAAACTCCATCCCTCCCCTCAAGGTGTTTGCATTCAAGTTCAGAAGCAACGCAGACATAGGAAACCATCTGTGGGAAGTACCTCTAATACGGGTCTCCCAGGTGCAAGCGGGCAGCACCCATCAGCTCTTTGGCCACTGCCACAGGTGTGTCTTTTCCACCCTCTCTCACCTGGAGACATTGTGTATTTGTAATTTCTATTTCTTTTGTTTGTTTGTTTTGAGCTGAGCCATCCTGCCACCTGTTGGCAGCTCAGCGGCAGCTCAGCTCGGGCCGGCAATCGAACCGCTGTTGCTCAGAGCTCACACTCTTGAGCGAGCTCTTAACCAACTGAGCCCCTCGGCCGGCTTTAATTTCTATTTCTTGAAGACTAAGTTTGAAGAAACGTTAATTGTGTATTTTTGGAAACAGAGCTAGCAAATAATTCTACTTGTAAGTCACATAACTTATAAATTCCCGAGGGAAATGTCTTGCCTGTTAGGAGGGGTCTGGCAGGGATGTAAAATCGGGGTGCCAGGATCCGTTGGAATCGGGTTTCCCTTGGGCAGGACAGTGGTGGTGCCAGGCCCAGCGGTGCACACGTGGGGAAGGTCCAGGTGGAGACCGTCACCCGTGGCCTTCGGCTGGACCTGACCAGCTCATGGTGCCTTTTCTTCTCAAAACAGACAGAGTGAAACCCGTGTGTCTGCCCAACCCGGGCTTGATGTTGGAGCCCACACAGTCCTGCTGGATTTCCGGGTGGGGTGCCACCTACGAGAAAGGTGAGGCTCGTGGGCACGTGGGTCTGCAGGTCCCGTGGAACAGAGCTTGAGTTTGAAGTGGGAAGTCTGGGTTTCAATCGTGGTCCTACTACTAAATGATTGGATGACTTTGGGCAATTCCCTCAGTCTTCGTGCCTTGGTTTCCCCATCTGCTAAATGGGGGAAACCCTACCTGCCCTACCTAATACACCACGTTCATATTAAGATCAAACGGAACAATGTGTGGAAACTACTTTTTGAAGGATAAAGGCTGTATCGGTGTGAGAGGCATAAAATCACCCCGTGTTTGGTTCCCATTGTTGCCAAAGAGCCACCCTGGAAGTCACTGCCCTTTGATGGCTGAGAGATAACGGCCTCGGGGAAAATGGGCTCGCATGACCAGTGATGGCTGGCTGCCGGCTGCCCAAAGCCTTTGTCCTCCTGCCCTGATTCCACAGAGAGGGAGAAGCAACTAGACACCCAGCAAAGGCCAGCTTCCTGAAGTTCTAATTTGCTTTCATCTCACCTAACATTTTTCAAATGGAAAAATTTTGTGTGAAATCTGGCTGTTTCATTTTTGTGAAGTGTTGGAAGTGTTTAGTGGTGTAAAGAAGCGTTTTGTATATTGTTTGCATCCTTCGAAAAATGTTTAGGGCACACACACAACAAATCCTTTAGAACGAGGTGCAGAGTACAAGGGCTGGGAGATGTGGGGGCATCTGGGGAGACAGTGGCGGTGGGGGTTCTCCTGCCATCTCATCTAAAGGAAGTTACTGTGGTTGAGCCTCACAGCTACAAGCAAGGCTTCATAGCAGCAGAGATGAAACAGAAAATCAACAGATGCTTGTGTAGCACCTACTACGGTGGGAACAAATGCACCAGTGAACAAAATAAGAAAGAAATTTCTGCCCTTGGAAACTTGACCTTCTTGTGTGGATGTCTGGGGCCGGATGTGGTCAGACAAACAGGAAACTGAACCACGTGTTTTCCAATAGCAGAGGGTGTGACAGTCAGGGCCAGACGGGTTTGAAGGCGGGGGGTGGTCAGGGAAGGCTTCTTGAAAGAGGTGACATTTGAGCTGAGTACTGAATGACGAGAATGTTTAAGGAACAGAAGGGCTATGACGTGGTGTAATGGCTGTATGGGGAGTCAGGGAAGGAGTGGGGGCGAGAGTAGACAGAACAGGATGGTGAGGGGCCCTCCGTGACAAGATGGCGGCTCAGATCTGGGTGGTGGGCATGGAAGTGGAGAGACCGAGCCCATTGGGCCGCCAGATCTGCTGGTGGAATGAATGTCAGTGGGACAGAGGGTGAGAGGTCCTGGGTGGGAGGATGGCCTCGAGTTTTGTGATGGGAGCCCCCGGGGAGGGGGGTGGTGCCACTGCCTGAGCCAGGGGCTATGGATGGTGAGGCTGTGGGGCAGAGGGGTGTCCCTGCCAGGTTCTGATTCCGCACTGTAAGCCCGTGGTGCCCAGACAACATCCACATGGAGGTAGACAGGTGGGAGAGAAGAATAGGGACACCAAGTGCCCACAACTGTTTATAAGAGTTCGAGAAGTGAGGCAGCGCATGGAGGGTGGCGTGGGGTCGAGAAAGGGCGGTTTAAGGTGAGAAACACAGGAGCTCCTTGTGCACCCGGGATGGTCCCGTGAGGAACGAAGAAAATTGATCCTGCAGAACCAAGTCGCCGGGTGATGAGAGAGGGTGATTCTAGAACACAGGTGGGGGTCCATAGCTCCCGAGGCAGGACGTCCCCCCCGGAAACCAAACCCTAGAGATGCACGAAGGATGCCAGCCGGAGGATGAGCCGGGTGCCCTGGGCTTGGGAGCAGGAGGGCAGGAGCGGGAGGGATGTGGCCACCTGTCTGGTGTCTGCAGTGGGACCTCTCCAGGGCGAAGTCCCTCTTCCTGTGAGAGCTGCTGTCAGCACTGACAGTATCGTCTGTTTTAGGGAAAACGTCGGAGGTGCTGAACGCCGTCAGGGTTCCCCTCATTGAGCCCTGGCAATGCAACAGCAAATACGTCTACAATAACCTGATCACGCCCGCCATGATCTGCGCAGGGTATCTGCAGGGGACCATTGATTCCTGCCAGGTAATTGCGACCGTATTCAACCTTTGGGCCTTGCCTACCCCACTGAGTGGATGAGGAGAACCCCTCTGCCCCCACGGGAGACAGGGTCCCATGTCCCTGGGACACGGAGCCAGCTCTGGGGCAGCTGTGGGGAGTGATGGCAGCAACGGTAATGGTGTGAATGCTTTTGTATCACGAACACTGCCCATGTGCCGTGCCTCCTCCAAAAGGATTTTATTTTGTCAGCGTGTCCGTGGAACTGAAATAAGTATTTTGTCAATTTTAAAATACGGACACCAGTTTATTTAGTAACTCTTAGCTGGCCGACGTAGACTAAAATTAGTCGCTGATCTAGTTTCTGTGGGATTATGTTACTGTGACCTCCTTGGAGGAAACGTGAAACCCACATACTCCCACTCATAACTGAGGCACCCCCCATCCCCGCTCTGTGCAAGGTCAGTGTGGCTGTGGTCTGAAGTTCTGCTCTCCGTCCCTCAGGGTGACAGTGGCGGTCCTCTGGTCACTTTGAAGAGCAGCGTCTGGTGGTTGATTGGGGACACCAGCTGGGGGTCTGGCTGTGCCAAGGCTAACAGACCAGGAGTGTACGGAAACGTGACAGTATTTACAGACTGGATCTATCGACAAATGAGGGTAACTTTCCCACCTTCTTTCTGATTGAGGTCTGTCACTCATGTCAAAGCCCAGATGCCTACGAGGTGTGGTCCCACTGCAGGAAGCTAATGCTGACCATCCATCCCCATCGGCGTGGTGTAAACGCTGCCTCCCTTAACCACGGTTTGCAGCTAGCATCCCCCGACCCCCGGAGTTCACCGTCATTGCTGACGGGGCTCCACTTGGCAGGCTAATTCTGCACTTGGGCCTGTGCTCTGCTGACCACACTTACTTCTGGCCCCACCTGCCACCCAGCCTTTCACGCCGTGCTCTGGCCGGGTACGGCTTGCTCGCTCACACTGGACATACAGTCAGTCAACCCTTTGGCGTGGCTCATTGAATCAAACATCCGGTGATGGGCAGAGAGCAAAGGGATGCAAAGTAGCTAGCTGAGTCGTGACGGTGCCCGGTCGTTTTCTGGGCTATTGAGTGCTCCCTGATCAAGTCCCCGTTTGGGGGGTGAAGGAGCAGCTGGAGCTCTCTGGTACCAAAAAGGCTGTGAAGACCAGGTCCCAGGAGCTCCCTGCAGTCCTGCCCACTCAGACTCCCAGCCTGACCACTTCTGAGCAGAACCCTCCCCTCGGGCACTGCCCAGCCCTTGGGCCACAAGATCGCTCTCCATCTCAAGGGCTCCAGGACGGGCAGTCTTCACCCTTTCTAAGGCCGGGTAGCTGGTGAAAGAGAAGTTCTAGCTAGCCTCCTCTCAAGTCTCCGGTCTGCGGAGGGAGGGGCCAGGCCAGAGGGCATTGCCTGACATGGCCCCCAAGTGAAACCATGGAACCTAACACCTTTAAACGACCATAGTGGCTGGCCAGTCCACCCCTGGCAAAGGGCTGGGTGCTGGAAATAGACCACGGAACTGTCCTGGGAGGGGCTGCACGGTGGAGAGAAGCTGAGGGCTGGGATAGTCCTGGACAGGGTAGGGGTCCCCGACAGCTCAAGGGTGGTGAGCCAAGCGAAGGGGTGGACTGTGTGTCCAGTGTGGGAGAGAGCAGGGCATGCCGGACCAGAGCTCGGAGTGAAAGGCTGGGAGCAGGAGAAACTACAGGTAGACAGCCAGGATGATGAAACGCTTGCCTCTCGGTGGCTAAGTCAAGCTTGATTTTCCCAGGGAAGGGCTGTGTCCCAGCCGTGCTAAGCGGTTTGCTTCCTCACACACCCCACGTTCCCGCCTCCCTCCACGCCTGGCATTGTCAGCTGGACTCCTTCACCTTCATGCTGTAGAGGGGGAGAAAACTCCCTTTGTCCTATGAAGCGTGCCTATTCGGTGTATAAGTGCCTCGCGTCAATCTGGGGGGAGTGGGGGGATGATTTTCTACGTTTGTTTGTCTTAAGAAAATAACAGCATTTCTTTTTCCTTTTTGAACAGGCAAACAGCTAATCCACACAGCCTTGTCCTTGATGCCATCCTACAAGGAAATGAAAGGGCTGGTTTTTAATTCCCTGTGCATAATGTATTTTTAGAGATGATTCAAAGGTCCTCTCATTTTTATTAAATAGTGAACTTGACTGTCTTTGGCGCTCTCCACGGTTCTGTGCAGGCCACAGGTGCTCCCCCAGAGCCCATGCTCCCTGGCCTCTTGTCCAAGACGACTGTCCGGCCGGGCTGGGCGTGGGTGCCCAAGGCAACGCAGAGCAGAGAGGTGCACCCGCCCACTGGGGTCTTCCTTCTGAGCCCATCCGGGGGCCGGTTTTGGATGCACAGGGGGCTGGTGACCTCTCAGCTGCTGGACAGCTTGAGATAGAAGGGAGAAAGCCGGGTGGGACCAGCAGGAGCCACCCTCTGTGGCCATCGCTAGGGAGGACCACCTGGGGTAGCCCCAGGGCCTGTCTCCCTACAAGAATTTTCACTGACCATTTTTAGTGCCTTCTTAGCAGCCCCAGATGGTGGCTGGAAATAAAGGGACCAGCCCTTCATGGGTGATGACTTGATAAGTCACTTGAAAGGGCATCAGAAACCTTTTTTTTCTTCTCGCGGGGGTGAGAGTGTAGACGGAGCCAGACGTGTTCACCCCTGAGCACTGCTGGGACAGGTGGCCACCGCCTGTTGGGTAGGGCTCCGCCCAGGGAGGTCCGCCTTACCCGCCTCCCTCCTCCTTGGTTCTCCCCCCAGCCTCCTTGGGGGTGAGCACTCCCCCATGGTCCTCACAGGGGGGCCGAGTGGGGTGCCATGCTGACCCTCTTCAGGCCCGCTAATCACAGGAAATTGAGGTCACCTGGGGAAATCAGGGATGTGTGATTAAAGATACACTGTTTCCATACGTTACTACCTCAGTGCTCTTGGAATCTTGGCTGTGACAACACCTCTAGTCCTCACACTTGGTTCTGGTAACCATTGTCCTTGCCAAGAATGAATGGTGGCCAATTCGAGCTGCTTTTACAAAGTGACTGGCTCCTAATTTCATGTTCTATCAGTGAGTTTGCTGACGAACAGCACCTGTGCTTGCGACAAAGAACAGAAAGGTGATTTTGGACTCCCTGTGGCCCCTTAGGTTTCCCCTGGGGGAAGGGCCACGCTTGAATTGCCGCGTGGGGACTTGTGAAAGTTGTGCTCTGAGCACTGCCTCCCCCGGTATTCGGCCTCCCCTCACGCACACTGGTTTCCAAGAGTGAAATGATGATTCTGCTGCTGGGACTTAACCTTGCAATGGTAGTTCGTACAGCCCCATTCCCAGGGGGCCGCACTGCACGTGCCTCAGTGACAGCAGTGTCCCCGGGGGCCTTCCAGACACGCAGCACTGAGGTACCTGCTCCTTAAGCCAGATCTCAAAAAGCCTGTCACGCTGAGAATGTGTTCCTTCCTTAGTGCTTCTTTTTATTTATGTGATGCCCCCCCTCCTTTGTCTTCTGTTTTGTATCTTTTTTAAAAGTGTCAAATTCAATTGTGAAATATTGTACAAATAAATTATACATTTTTTTTCCAAATATTTACTGCGTCTTTGGAGCCCTGTTCCACCTCATCTGAGAATGGTAGGGGGGACTCAAATTTTCTGCCATTCTTTTGGTCATCAAAATGCTGCTAGTATTGATTTGGGGGTTACAACTAGATTTTAGCAAGTAAGCAAATTCACAAATGAGGGATTCTTGAATGACGATTGAGCCTACACCTGAAAATGTCCACATGGGCGGTTGACGATCTTGCCTGTTACAGTTTTCATTTTGCACTCACCTTGTGAATGGTTTTTCTTTAGGATGAGGCTGATTTCACGTACAATACTTAGCCAGAATGCTGAGACTAAGGAAATGACTGATATTTGCGTATTTAAACCTTTAGAAAAAGTCAATATGCTTCATACAAAATGAGCCACAATACTAACAGTAAAGTGAACACACGATTGTTAATACAAGTGCACGACCTGCGCTGATTATTCTGTGGGTTCTCGCAAGGTACGACCCCACCTTGACTCACCTCTTGCTGTGTTGTTTCGGGGACAGTCCCGCCTTCGACTGGGCCTGGCCTGTTCCCGACTCTTTCTCTCTGTTCTGTGGTTCCCCTCAACCTGCTCCAGTTTCGGAGCCTGGCTTTGTGAAGAGCCACACAGTCCCTGGTTGGGACCACCACGGCCCCGAGCTGCTTTGGATGAGGTGATGTGTCATGTGAACACCAGAGCGCCCTACCCCCCGTACACCCAGTGTTTTACGAAAAGTGCTGGAACTGAGGCTCCTTCTGAAGTACCAGTTAAGAAATCCACCAGCGTGCCAGCTGCCTCGTTCTACATGAATTCACTCCATGAACAGTGGTGTGTGAACCATCACTTAGCTGTGACGGGGGAGACTGACCTTGTCTCCTTGTCACCGCCTGAAAACCCATGGAACCCCTGGGGGAAAACGGGGGATCACACACAGGGAAAACCAGGTTTCCTGTCGCCTGGTGCAGAATTTGCTGCTGGGACTGGAGTCCTTTCCTGCCAGGCAAACATGCCCCTTGGGGGACCGGTCCAGCTTCCAAAGGCTGGGAGCTTTTGTCCTTGCTTTTGCTCCACAAGGATAGTGATAAAGGCGCATGCCCTGTAGCTTCTGGAGGACACCCAGGAACCCAGGAAGCCATTTGAACACACCCCACAACCGCTAGCATTTACGGAGCACCCGTAGCATGCCAGACCCCGTGTTCCGGAGCAACGGTGGCTTTCGGTCAGTTCAGTTCCCTCCGGCACCTCACCTTGCTCTGTTCTAAACTCAGCTCCATTCTGTGGGTCCACCGAGCCCCAGACTTGCCCGGAGTGAGGGTCCAGGAGTGGACATCATTGATATTCTATCATTTTCTGCACGGGGTGATGAACCTCCAAGCAGGTGTTTTTGATCAGGCAGCAGAATCGGGGAACACAGGTTCGGATCCTGGCGCTGCCTCACGGGGATGCGGGGGAACAACCCCTTGCCTGAGCCCCGCTGCTCTCTGAAACAACCCCTTGCCTGAGCCCCGCTGCTCTCTGAAACAACCCCTTGCCTGAGCCCCGCTGCTCTCTGAAGGAATGCCCCAGAGTGGACTCCAGAGCTGTGTCTCCCTGAGTCCTGAACAGCTGGGAAGGAGAGCACACACCTTCCCCGTGGATGGATGGATGGTGAGGACACGCCTGGGGAGTCCCCAGCCAATACTCGCCCGGTAAATTCTCGATCTGATGTGCTTCATCGCCTTTCTTCCTCCGCCCTCTCTGGGAATACCTGGAAAACCTGAACAGCAAGGAAGAACGCTGCCACCTCTGGCTTCTCTGGTCCCGGCAGCATCTTCTGTGGCTGGTAAGGCCGCCTGGTGCTGGAGTTGCTCAGGCCAGACACCAGGGGGCGCCAGCTCCCCAGCAGCTGGTGAGAAGCTGGGGACACGTGCCTGGTACTGGACTGGGCATGCAGGCACTGCCCGCCTACCCTTGTTCTTACAAGTCTGTGGGTATTGGGATCCACGCCCTTTCAATAGAAGTCATTGGCTCCTGTGAGCGCTCGGTGGTTCAGAGTCAACCTGTGGTGTTCGGCGCCTGGGAGAGGCACAAAGGTGCTGCCCGCAGTGGCTGTCGACTTGAACTTGTTAGATGCCCCTTGTTCCCCTGGCATTCCCTCTTGTGAATCAACTCTCACACTGTCCCCAAACACGGAGCATCGTAGAGTCCCCATGTCAGCAGGGATCTGGGGTGGGTCTGGATGGAGCGGACAGGGTGGCCAGCCCTCCCCGCCCACCCCGACAAGCGGTTGTCCAGCTTGGCCGGACGCCCCCCAGGCACACACAGCTTGAGGCAGCCCTTCTTTCCGGACATCTCGGTGTTACGTGCCCCTGCCGCCCATGCTGGCTGTGCAGTGGGTCTCCTGAAAAGCAGCCGCTCACGGGTGCTCCTCGCCGGCGTGGCTGGCTCACGCGTCATCTCCGCTTGTTCCCCGGCCATCTCTCCTCCAGGCTTGTGATGCTTGAACTCTCCCTTTAAAGGACATGGTACAGGCCCCCACTGCCTCCAGCCACAGCCCGTTGTTCGGTGTCCTGCCCCTGCGCTGGCCGTGGCCAGGTGTCTGTGAGTGTCCGCACACTAGGCTAGATCAAGAAGTCATGACTGTGCTGTGCGCTTCCAGGGCGATTCATGGTGAATACGTGTATGCCACCATTTTTGCTTCTTAGTACCGCCACCCCTCCCCGCCCCCCCGCCCCCCAGCTGGAGCCTCTGCCGCTGGGCGACGACCTCTCCTGACTTGGCCTTTTATCTTCAAGTCCGTGCAGGTACCCAGGGATCCAACAGGCTGGACACGTAACAGCGCACACCACACACGGATGCCATTTGCTTCGTGCTGTTTCATTTTATCTCCCATTCCCCTCAACCTCTTGTAAATAACCAGATCACAATCTTGTACCAAACTCGCTCCTTTGTACCTGGCCCAGCCACAGCAGTTGTGTCCACTCCCCCAGGTTCCTGCCTGCTGTCATTTTCAGGATTCTCCCCAAAATAAAAAAGGTGTCGGAGAAGAGTCTGTTATCAAAGAGTTTATTATAAATCAATGAGGTATGGCTTCTACAGCATTCACACACGTGGCACTAATGATCCTAAAACATCAGCTGTGTGAAAGGTCGTCGAGAAAAACCAGGAAATAGCTCCTACGATGCTCATGTGCATGGGTCTCTGATAAGGCAGGAGAGAGCTCGGGGGGCAGGAACCATGTGAGGGGGACGTCATTTTCCCTAACCAGGAAGATGGCATCATCCGTCCCAACTAACCTATCGCCTTCCCAAGGGCGAGCCTTGAGTTTCAATGCTGGAAACCCAATCGCTCACCACAGCTTCCCAAAAGGTCTGACTTCACTATGGGACGAGCACGGCAACAGCCGGCCACTTCGTGAAATTGGGAACTAAGAAAAGCGCGACTGCGGGGGAAGCTACCGGGTCCCCACGCCCTGCAGACATGCTGTGGAGACGCGGGCGGGACAGAGCCCGGCTTAACCAGGGAATTTGGCGAGCCGGTGCCGAGCCTGTGTCAGGCGCGCGTGCCGCTCTTTCAGGAACCTCCTCTTGTCACTGGTGTCACTGCGTTCCTTCAGGAGCCAGCTGTACTTCTCCTTGTCCTGCAGCAGCTGGAGCATGGAATTCCGCAGCTGCTGGCCGTATGACTGGAGGATGAAGTACTGGATGATCAGAGGGATGTGGCTGGACAGGCGGTTGCTGGCCTCCTGGAAGGGACAGCACACAGAAGGCTTGAGGGGACATGGTAATGAGGAGACCCCCCCATTGCCATGTGAGCACCAAAGGCACCTGGACCCGGCAGGTGCAAGGTGCCCCCGGGTTTCATACCCATCAGTGTCCTCTGCGCTAAGGGCGGCGAGGGGTGACGCGCATGCACACAGCGCAGACCGCGCCCGGCTGGGGCCAGCGGCCAGCTGGGCGCCATAAGCTTGTGCTGACCATGAGATGCTCTGGAAGAGGGTAACAACTGCTCCGAAAGGGGAATGGACCGACGGAGGGCAGAAACTACACTTGCAAATTACTTACAACTCTGTCGAGAAGATTTTATGACTTTTAAAAAAATCAACACTAAAATAATTCAGCAGAACAGAGGCTGGGCTATCAAAGACCACGGAAGGGCGCCCTGTGAGTTCCGTGCAGGTGGAACCATCGTTTCAAGCCTTCCGTCTCCCTCCCCAGCCTCACCTGCTGGTGGAAAGCTTCTCTTTCCGAAAACGGTGATCTCTCACAGGCTGACACGCACTCGTACCTAGCGAGTTCTGTGACCTCTCTGCCTCAGTTTCCTTCTCTATAAAATATGAGCACCTGGACTCAAGGGATGTTTGAAAAGGTTAAACGAGCTAAAACATAAAAGTTTAGGAAAATGACGCGTGGAATGGCGCTCAGTGACCGTCAATTGAGGGTCAGTGAGATGGAGATGGCACACAGGCTGTGTGTCCTAGGCAGATGGTGAGCCAGGGAGGTGGCTTGTCCCCAAATGGAAACGGGGGAAAGGAGAGAAGGGACAGGCTGATGGGAGGCATTCAAGATAGGCATTGGGGGCTGTTGGCGCTGGAGTCTGACATCGGAAAACGGACACAAGCTCAAAGCGATGGCTAATATCTGCAGTGACAAAATCAGGCACCCAAGGTACCTTTTGAGACTTCTAGCATGAACATGGCTGCGAGTCATTTTCTCGTTCTCCTGAAGATCATCCAAAACACCAGCAGTTTTGGTGACAGCAGGAGACAGGTGACACGCCAGCTTTGACCCACGTGTAGCAAAAGCAGTGGCAGTCAGGCAGAGCCACATGCGAGGAGGGGGCTGAGGAAGGGTGGGCAGACAAGGTGGGGGGGACTCCTTTGCTGCAAGGAATCTGGCTGGTGAGCAAGGTCGGTGGCAGAAGTCCCTCCCAACCAGGCTGTGTTTGGGGCACCGTGGAGAGATGCCGCACAAGGGGCCCTCACAGACGGGCCACGTTTTCATGAAACCCTCTCTTTGGTGGCTGAGAAGAAATTTTTGAGTGGCAAACACCAGCTCTGGACCTTTCCCCAGTGCCCACGGGGACTTTGTGCAAATCACTGACCAAGGGGAAAAGCAACTCGCTTAATGATGTGTGTGCTTGGGGCAAGGGAGGGCTCCAAACGTGTCCGCACGTCCTAATCATGGCACCTGAGAACATGTTACCTCTCACTGCAAAGGGCAGCTGAGGGTGCAGGAGGCTGCTGATGAGCTGACGCTGAGATAGGGACACTGTCCTGGATTACCTGGTGGGCCCACACGAAGGAGCCAGGAGGACAGGAGAGTCAGAGGGAGCTGTGGCTTCAGAGGTGGGAGAGGTGCAACCAGGCGGGCTGTGAAGNTGTCAGACTCTTGATTTGATGATACAAGGGTGGCATCTAGCACATACTCTGTTTCATTTCCTTTTCATTGCTGGACTATAAAATCCACTAGGATACAGGTCAGGCTTCAAGGACTTAGCCAGTTAACCAAGATGGATCTGGGGTATTTCAGAGGTGACACAAAGACCTCTCCACACATGCCATGTCCACCTGCTCACTGTGGAAGGACTGCTGATTCTTCTAGAAGCCTCTCATTTGAAATAGATGCTCGCTGGGCTGGGTTCAGTGACATGGAACAGAGCAAATGTACCCTCGTGTCATTAAGTTCTTACTATATCACCTGCCTCCCCAATCATTTGTTTCCAGTGATGCCTTGGACTCACCTTTCTTAAAATTATTTTCTATCACAGTACTCCATTTGTAGAACTCAGTTCGGATTTTGGTAAACAGCCGAGTTTCGTCCTCCTTCACGGGTTCTTCCCCTCCTACTAAAGCGAGGATGTCCTGATTAAATGCATTAATTTTCTGTCAAGAAGAAGAAAAACTTAAGTATAAGCAGTGATATTTCAAAAAGAAACGTCAAGGTGGTTTGGAAGTTGTGTGTTTGCTGAGAGTGGGCGACTCATGCTTTGCTGCCTGTGGGCCAGTGGGACAATGAGAATGAGAAGGCTTGGGCACCAGGCCGCCCCACTCTCCCCTTAAGGCCTTTGGGGTCTTGGGTGAGTCACATGACGAAGGGCCCATCCCACCCCTCCCTGCCCCCGTCCCTCAACCCTGGCTCCTTTCTGGTGGGCGGGAGAAAGAAGTGCATACGGCACACAGCCCCTTTCATATAGTCAGCATGCGATTCTTCAACTCGATGCAATTGGCAATACTCACATCTATGAGAAAGAACATTCTTTCACTTTCGTCTTCTGGTATGTCCGTGCCATAGTTATGTAACTCTTCTGTTATTTTCTGTTGAGACTCCTTTATTTGATTTTCTAACCGGGGCAGAGCTTGCTGAGGAAAATAGAGAGAAAATGATTGAAATACATAAATGTCAACCAGGAATAAAAAGGAGGCCCTGAGCCGCCTTCTGCAAGGGGCAGGACAGCTGTGTAGTACATTGACTTCTGGCTTCTTCTAGAAAGCTTTTCCAGAAGGAACGGACACTGTTGTCCACCCAGGCCCTCTCACTTTCCTGCCCTTGTGCAAACAGCCTCAGAGCCATGCTGAGGCGACCACTCTGTCCGGTTCCTGGGCCCTGGAAAAGCAACAGCAGGAACAGCCCCTGTAACCATGTTACATTAACTCTGCAGGGAGGTCAGAAAGAGCCACGTGTCTAGTGGGTTTTGAAGCGGCCATTGGGGCGATTTGAGAGATTCAACGACGTTCATGTTGTTGTTCAGAGATGAAAGCTGCCGGGGACTTCTGGCTCTAACGGTGCTGGAGACTGCATGTGCTGGCTGACCGCCCCACGGCACACATCTAGAAACACCCCTCTCAATGTATCAGGGGGCTGTCAGGTACAAAAGAGATACCCGGAAGCCAAAGCCGGGCGACATTGGGTACCCAGGGATGCACGATGGAAGCTGGACTCAGCCTCAAGGGCACACATAGGAAAGAAAACTTGAACTCTAGTTTCAGGGCCTGTCTTGGTGTCAGGGCGGAGGATAAATCCCCAGTGGGCTNAGAGCATGTGCTCCTAACAACAAGACTGCCTGTTCGATGGTGGGCTACACCTGCCCGCAACTGGGACTGAACTTGGCACCTTGAGCTGAGCTGCCACCCGGGTGGCTCAGAGGATAGAGCACGCACTCTTAATAGCAAGTCTGTCGGTTTGACTCCCACATGAAAAAAAAGAAAAAAAGAAAAGGAAGAGACGCAGAAACCACGTGTTTTGAGACATGTGTGGACTCACCTGGCGGTAGGCCATCAGATGTTGCAAGATTTCGGCTATGGAGTCATTCGGAGAATTGTGCTGAACGGATGAACGGCTTGGTTTATTCTTCTTATCTTCTTCTGCTTCCTCCTCTCTGATCTTCTTTAGTGTGCTCCGATACACATGGTCTTGGCAGTAGATAATCTGCTCCATTTTGAAGTGAAGTCGGATGAACTTCTCGGCTTCTCTTTCTTGTTCCAGTTTAATGTCTTCAATTTTGGACTGTCGCACAAGAGACACACAGCAAGGTTCCTCTCAAGAAGTGACTCGCTGGGTCGCAATGGAGGCATACGCAAAGCCCACAAACAGCAGGTTCCTCGACTTGCATGAAAATAGCACACTGCTTTGCGGCGGCTTTCTGCGCCCCACCCTGGCTCATCTAAGACAGGGCTCCCACCCCCAGCAGAGGGTCAGACTCTCGCTGGGAGCCTGAGCCACACATGTGACCAGAGCCTTCATCCCCAGACTGGGATCCCACAGGGCTCTGTTTGAAGGCCTGAGGACTACAGCTTCTTTCTGCTCTCTTCTAGGCTTTTCCATCTGATGAGCAGTACGTATCCATCAGAGTGCTCACCGCGACAGGATGGGGCCTGACTTTAAGTCAGTCAATTCTCTATCCTATGTTCCTGGCATTTAGAGAAACTGGCTACCAGGAAGCCAGGGGGAAGTCTGTCACACAGAATACATCTGTACCCCGTTCCCCGCCTCGCCCCCGACCTCACTGAGCTCCCTGGAGTGAGAGGCATGCTGCAGGTGTGTCTGCAACATTTTCTTCTATGTCCGTTACAACCTTCTGAGGAAGCCATTTTTAGCGGCGTTTTGTGGGTGAGGAGCTGAAGGCTCAGGCAGCTTCAGGGGCCCACACCAAGCCCACCAGCTTCTGCGTGGCAGAGTGGGCCTTCCCATCTGTGCTGGGTGCTGGGAACTGAATGTTTGTGTCCCCCTATTATTCATATATGGAAAGCCTAACCCCAATGTGACGGCATGTGGAGATGGGGCCTTTGGGACGTCTAGGTCATGGTGAGGGAGCCCTAAGAATGGGATTTGTGCTCTTGTAAGACAAGGCACCAGAGGCCTGCCTCTCTCCTCTCTTTCTCTCTCTCTCTCTCTCTCTCTCTCT
>NW_017732003.1:1062122-1068679 GCF_001890085.2 Hipposideros armiger | reverse complement strand
CTCTCTCTCTCTCTCTCTCTCTCTCCATCCCCCACTCCCATTACTTTTAAACAGGCTTCGCTTGGTAATATTATCAGGAAGATTCAGTAGTAAGCTTCACTATTTGCTTCTCCAAACAATGAAGTTACAATGGTCTTAATCCAAGAAATCTATTTTCTAGTGTCAGGGTTACTTATTTATTTATTAGTAATATATGGTCAGTTTTACCTTGGAGGTTCTGTGGAGATTGATAAATTCCTTATAATTTTTCTCGGACACATCTGAGAAGGCAAGCCGGACTATATCTGATGAAGGAAAGACAAAAAAGTCCAGTATTGGTAGAATCATTCATCATCTTTACAGAGTGCGAAAAATAAGAGGATAAAATGACAAGGGAAAAAAGTGTCCCGACTCCTTCTCCTCTTTTCACTAAAGAAGGAAAGTGTGCTTTTCTGCTCAAGAACTCCCTAGAAGAATTTTAAAATCTAAATGTCCACTGGCATATTTAGTTGACATTTAAAGTTTTCATCCTAAATATAAATAGTTGCAAAGAATGTGATTTCTAGTAAGTTATAAATATATCAATATTTTATAGGAAAACATCGGTCTTTTAAATATATCAATGGAGTCTAAACGTGCATGTTATCTATTTGAAAAGAAATCCATGAACAAGCTCTTATTTCAATCAGAAAATTTCCATGACGTCTTTTTAGTTTTGAAACCTATATTTCTATTTGACTTCCTCGCAGAATTTTACCCTAATATGATGTACACCATCCTTATGCTTGAAAATCTTCTATTGACCCCCATATCATCTTTCGGAAACAGAAGTTTATATATACATACTTTTTTAAAAAAAATTATTTCTATGACTGTAAGGCTCTAACTGCTACACATTTTCTTCAGGGGTGGATTAAGAATGCACAATTAATCAACACAACACAATGACAAATTTTGGTATATATAAAAAGCTAAACTTTTAGTAGAAACACATCTCTCAATGAGCTGTTATGAGTGCCGTTCACCCCCCTCCCCAGCTCTACATGAATGATTATTACTTATTGCTGAAATGAGACGGCTGGAGCCCGAGTGCAAATGGGGTCAGCCAGGGAGCACGTGAGAAAAGAGATTTGACAACGCCCCAGAAACCAAGGGGCGGAGCGTGAAGGAGGGGGCTCAGGGCTGCGAGACATTGCATTTCTCCTCCACGGTCCGCTGCCAGCTTCCTACCTACACACAACAACGCTTATGCCACCTGCAGAATGCGCCCAACACTGCCGTGATGTAGTTACTTAGTCGTCAAACTTATTTCTCAGAGAGTTCAAATAAACAGAGTATTCTGAGCCGGAAGTGATCCTAGCAGTGGAGCAGAGCAGAGGTGTGGTGTCACCATTATATATTTGCTCTTTGTCCCTGGTTCCTGACACACAGCTCCTAGATCCCTTACAATTTCCTGAGTGATAACCAGGACTGTCTCTTGTTCTCATGAGGGGACTCTTGGTGGCCCTGGGTAGCTCACGGGTAGGCGCCGGTTGTCAGGAAGACCAAGCCTTGACAGAAGTCTGGAACTTGCAGCCCATCCTCCCACCATCCTCCAGAGAGGCGACGAGGAAGAGAGATGGAGGCTGAGCTAATAGCTGATTATGCCTCCTTGATAATTGATTACACCTCCATAAAACCCCTCAACGACAGGGCTCAGAGAGCTTCCAGGTGGGTGAACACAAATACGTGCGGAGAGGGTGGTGGCCCCCAAGTCCATGGGACCTGCACTTGACCCCACCCCCCAACCCCCCCAAGACCTTGTCCTAAGTATCTCTTTCATTTGTATCCTTCACAGTATCTTTATAATAAACTGGCAAAGGTGAGTCATTCCTTTATAATAAACCAGTAAAGGTAAATAAACTGTGTTCCCAAGTGCTGTGAGCTGTTCTAGCAAATTGTCGACCCTGAGGAGAGAGTCGTAGGAACTGTTTACCGACAGCTGGTCATAAGGACAGGGGACACGGGACTTGTGACTGCCATCCAATGTGCGGCAGTCTTGTTGGGACTGAGCCCGTAAGCTGTAGGGTCGGTGCCAACTTGGGGGAGTTGGTGTCAGAGCAGAGCTGAATTATTGAGCTCCCAGCTGATATCTGGAAATCCAGAGAACCAGTTGGGCTGTCGGTGTTGGAAAGCCCCAGTGGGGGGGCTCTGAAGTTAAGCACTGGCTTTGTTTCACCCCTCTCCCTGCCCTACATATAAAATGCCTACATGCAACCCCACCAACTCACCAGTTACTATGTGCAGCATGTCCACAGCGGGCTCTTCCAGGATTTTGACTTGCTGTTTTATGATGTTCTCGAACGTCTTATAGTTCACGAATCCTGGCAGCTCTCTGCCACGATACTGGTTTTCAAATTTCCAGATCTGCCTACAGATAGTTTCATAACCTACCAGAGGCAAGCGCTGTGTGTTATTTTACGAAAATCACCTCGCAGGTTTTTCTAAACACAATACTGTTCTCGACTTTCTGAAAGCACAGAGCAGCAAGGAAAAACATCAAATCTGATTTGCAAATCAAAACATATTCAGGGCTTAGAATGACAAAACAGATCTCAAGACACTTTTCCTTGGTCATCTCGAGGTGGCAAGTATGAAACCAGGAAGCAGTAAATGCAGACATATCCTTAAAAAGGTACTTGGAGGCCGGCCGAGTGGCTCAGTAGGTTAAGAGTGCAAGCTCTGAGCAACAGCGTTGCCGGTTCGATTCCCACATGGGCGAGTGAGCTGCACCCAAGCTGAACGGCCTCGAGCTGCCAATGGGTGGCCAGATGGTGAGCTGAGTTAGCTGCGCCCTCTACAACTAAGACTGAAGGACAACAACTTGGCTGTTCCCCTTCCCCAATTCCCCAATAAAATCTTAAAAAAAAAAAACGTACTTGAGTATACAATTTTGTAAATCCAATTTGATTTTGACCAAAGGAATTGTATCAGAATAGACTATTATGACGTGTAGTCCCTTTAAAAAGTAGGAATGACCAAGGACACCACCCGGAATCAGCTACACATCAGAGTCGTGTGCTGTAGCATGAGCAGAAAGTGCTTATAGATCAAACGGGATAATAGAGCAACGGGGCACATAAGTTCCTATCAGTGGGACATGGTATCCCTGTTTACTATATAAAGACCACTTGGGTTTTGCTTTATACTTTTTACTCTCAACACACTAGACTGCTGACAAACACCCTCATTGCAGGGGCAAGCCATAAAACAGAAGGGCTCTGGTTCGTCTTTCTGATAACGAACCAGGGATGTGTACTATAAAATTCACCGCATTACAATATGCCGCTCAGTGATTTTCGGTACGTTCATCAAGTCGTGCAACCATCACCACTATCTAATCCTCAAACATCGCCATTGTCCCAGGGAACCCAGTACCCATCAGCGGTCACTCCCCCATGCCTCCCCGCTCTCCCCGCTCAACCCTGGAAACCACTAATCTACTTCCTGTCTCTGTGGATTTGCCTGTTCTGGACGTTTCACACAACATGTGACTTTCTGTGTCTCAGTTTTCACTTAGCATGCCTTCAAGCTTCGTCCGAGTTGTGGTATGTGTCGGTACTTCATGCCTTGGTACAGCTGACTAATACTCCATTTAGGGCGTTACAGACGGAATTGTGTCTCTCCAGAGTTCACACGTTGAAGTCCTAACCCCTAATACCTCCGAATGTGAGTGTGTTTGGAGGGAGGGCCTTTGAAGAGGTGACTAAGCTGNAGGGAGGGCTCCAAACGTGTCCGCACGTCCTAATCATGGCACCTGAGAACATGTTACCTCTCACTGCAAAGGGCAGCTGAGGGTGCAGGAGGCTGCTGATGAGCTGACGCTGAGATAGGGACACTGTCCTGGATTACCTGGTGGGCCCACACGAAGGAGCCAGGAGGACAGGAGAGTCAGAGGGAGCTGTGGCTTCAGAGGTGGGAGAGGTGCAACCAGGCGGGCTGTGAAGGTGGAGGAGGGGCCACGGGCCAGGGAACGCGCCTCCAGAATGGACAAGGCAGGGAGACAGACTCACCCCTAGGGCCGCAAGAAGGAACACAGCCCTGCCGAAAGCTTGATTTGAGCCAGTGAGGATCAGCTTGGTGGGGAAAAGGGGCATTCTCATCAGAGTCGCAGACAAGACAGGCCTGCCTGTTAGCTTCACTGTGGTTTCGAGTCTCACTAAAGGGACCAGACGAGGCAAGAAAAGGGAGTCTGAGGTACAAGACGGCACAGGGGAGGGAAGTGGAAAGCTACCACTGTCAGCAGAGGGATGAGTGGCCACTGGGAAAACTCGGGAACTTCTGCAGACAATAAGGGAATCAGGATGAATATGGGGTATAAAATACTCTACAGAGAGCACATTGACCAACAGAAAACAGAAAATATAATGGGGAAAAAGACTCATTTACAATAGCGACAAAGATGAGAAAATACGTGGGAATTAGCTGTACAAATGAACACAATCTACAGAAAGAGAACTTTAAAACCCTTCTGAGGCCCCCAGAAGGAGATCGTAGAAATGGCGAGACTGGTTGTCACTTGGAGGGGTAAAAAGTATAACTACTGCATTGTGTTTTACAGCTGAAACTGATTCTAAAAAATGTGTATTTCACAATAAGAAATAATAATAATAATAATATAAAAAAAAAGAAATGGCAAGACCCACGATTTACACGGAAAGTCTAGAAGATTTACTGTCCGAAAGATGTCGACTGTCCCTCTGCAGACCTATAAAGTGAATGTAATTCCAGGAAGAATACGAGCACTTCTATTTTTTTCAGAAGGAACGGGATAAGCTAATTCTAAAATTTATATTGAAGTTGGGACAAATAAGAACAGGCAGAAAATCTCTGCATAAAATGAGGTGGGAGCACAGATGGCGGCACACCCATGTTCACAGCAGCCCAAGGTAAGACCAAAAGTGGCCCGTACATCCCACGGGCTGTTATTCCACTTCAGAAAGGAAGGACATTGTGACACATGCGACACCAAGGATGAACCCTGAGACTATTACGCTAAGTGAAATACGCCAGACTCAAAAGGACAAATATTCTATGAAGCTACTTATATGAGCTACAGAGTAGGCAAAGTCATAGAGGCAGGAAGTAGTCGTGGGAGGGGGCAGAGCGGGGGGTCCGTGGTGAACGGCAGCCGAGTCTCAGTTTGGGAAGATGAAGACGTTTTTGAGGTGATGGTGGTACAACAATGTGGAGGTGCTTAATGCCACTGAACTGTACACTTAAAAATGGTTCAAATGGTAAATTTTATGAGATGTATATTTTACCACAATATAAAAAAGAGAAAAGAAGTGTGTGGTGTGTGTGTGTGTGTGTGGGGGGTTGGTTTTTAGGAGGGTGCTAGCTGCACCAGATATTTAAACATTGTATAAAGATCTACTAATGTAATCATGTTGATACTGATACCAGAACAGCAAACCCATAGAACAGAATTCAGGATCTAGAAAAAGGCCAACATATATAGGGGGAGAGAATGTGTGCAAAGGGCTTCCCGCACACCAGTGGGGACAAAGGGTCTTCAGTGATGGTATTGGGACAACTATCAGCCACCCAGAGCAAGCTTCATTCTTGATATCAAATAAAAGTTGAAATAAGTTACTTGAAGAAAATACTGTAGACTTTGTTTATAAATCTCAATGAGACAACGTCCTTTTCCAGTACGACAGAAAGCAAAGAAGCCCCCCAAGGAAACGACTCTGAAAGCCAACCCACCAGTCTAGAAAAGGGTCTAAAACCACCATAAACAAAGCCACAAGGCAAATGACAAACTTCAGAGTATTTGCATCACAGATCTCTAAGGGTGAAGAGCTTGCAGTAGAAAGAGCTCGGACTGGACATACAGTTTACTGAACAGGAAATAGAAATAACTCTTACACTATAAAAAGATGCCCATCTCCTGGGAATAAGATACAATGCAAATTAAAACTACAATGGGATGCCATTTCTCACCTATCAGACTGTTAAAAAAACAACAACAACTTTAGTGCAGACTAAATTGTCAAATGTGGGAAGAAATAAGCCTCCTATGGGTAATATAATTTTAAAAATAGATATAAAACAAGCCTTATTCTGGCCCCAGTGTGACAGTCACATTCATGTGCCAACGTGGCCAGGAAACTGTACCCAGTTATTCATTCAGACATTAACCGAGGTGTTGCTGTGAGGTAATCTGTCGATGTGGTGAACATATTCAATCAGATAACTAAGTAAAACCTTTACTTAGTGCGTGGGCCTCATCCAATCAATTGAAGGCCTTAAGTGCGAAATAGAAAGAAATCCTGCCTGCAGACAGCAGCTTCAGCTCCTGCCCAAGAACCTCCAGCTTGCCTTTCCTGAGGGCCTTCCTACAGATTTTGGACTTGACCAGCCAGTCCCACAAACCATTAGCCAGTTCCTTGAAATACATTTCCTTATATACCTGAGGTGTGATAAAAAAAAATACAGTGAGGGGCCGGCCGAGTGGCGCGATGGTTAAGAACTCGCTTGGGATGCCAGAGGGCCCCGGTTCGGATCCCACATATGAGGGCCAGTGACACTGCCCT